>NW_012133848.1:3470-148572 GCF_000403515.1 Pseudozyma hubeiensis SY62
CGTCTGAAAGGCCCTCCTTCTCTTTCATGAATTTCGAAATGCAGAAACGCACCGCCGGCTCAGCCCCTGCTTCTCGTGCTAGAGCCACATCTTTGGACGCTAGAGCAAGCAAGGGTGATCTGCAATGCAGCACAGCCAACACCGAGCGTCCCTGTTGCAGTGTCGTGTCCCGTTGCAGCGCCGCCTTCGGCTTGTTGCCTTGAGCAATGCGCAGCAACTTGTCCGAGCATGCCACAGTTGACGTCGCCGCTATTCGGGCCGAGAGCAACCTGTTCGCGGACGTTCCGATCAAGGCTGATGACGAGCCTAAAACGATCCATGCCAACGCGTCGCATGAAATGAGAGCGTCCGCAAGGACAAACCAGCCTCGGAAGAGATTGCATGAGATTGATTGCCTTGGACACATTTGGAGCCTTTTCCTTCGGAGACCATGGTCCGGCTTGCTTGCCGCGTCTGCACTTGCGATCACATGTGCTGTGTGTGTGGAATCGATGCTTTCAGGGATCTCCGACGTCTGCCTGCTGACAGCACGGAGGACAGCACGGAGAATGTCCGGGCGGCATCGGTAAAGCCTAGCCAAAAGCACAAGAGTCTCTTACTAATACACCGGAGCGCTCGGATCTCGTCACGCCGGCTTTCCGGAGCCATCCTTGTCCTGACACTCTGAAGCTATCTTCTCGGCCCAAGCGAAGCCTGATGCGAAGAATGCTGCAATGTTTGAAGTGTCACCTTTTGCCTTCTGAGGGGGTCTTTAATACATTATTGGCCTGCTGCATCGGCAGTAGAACGGGAGACTTGGTGATCCACGGCCCCACCTGGCGGAATCCGTGCTCCTACAGCCGCCTCTTTGTTGCTCTCTATAGGTTTATCAGATGCAGCACCCTCTGATGCGTTCGATGCTGCTCCGGCGGCTGCGGCCGCTTCCTTCCTTTGCCGGACATGCTCTCTCAGCTTCCCGCCGTGGATGTAAAGCAACAGCGGCAGCGGCGTCAAAAGCAGCGCTAGGCCTCCTAGCAGACTCGTTGCCCCTTGCACAGTGATGCCTTGACACATTTGTCTCGTGAACAGGGGCAGTGCAGCAGCCAATGCCGAACGACAGAATCCTGCCGCTGCCAACACGCTGGGAGCTGAAGGTCCTCCGTACGCCACCAAGTACGGGATCAGTGAAGTGAAAGCTGACATCGATCCAGCGCAAAGCAGCACGATGCCGATGGCGGGCACGATCCAGTGGACATCTGTTCAGAGCGAGGGAAAGATGGTGAGCGAGCAGTGTCAGATTGGGTCTGAAGGCGTCGAGCATGAGTAGCTCATCACGTAGAGACTAAGCACTTACGCGTAAAGGGCACCGTCCATGCAAAGAGGAAGAGCCCTACGGGAGCAAGCGAGCATCCGTAGATGGCATGGATGAGCGAGGTCTCTGGCGGTAGCATCTTCTTGCCGGTTTTTTTACGAATGCGTCGATTGATGGCCTCCTGTACGAACAGGTAGTTACAAGCGGCGATCGAGAATCCCAGGAAGAGGGTGATGTAGATCAAGCCGATCGATTCAGGTCTGAACCCGCGGATGGAGGCAAATGCGAATGGGATGATGACGAAAAAGTCGTAAATGATGGCGTACAATAGCGAGGTGTAGATCGAGATGACCAGCACTACTCGGTCAGTGAAAAGCCATTGGAAAGGCAGTTTCAAGGATCGAGAGATGGTGTGACCAAGCGACCGCCCGGCGCTACCAGCACGCGATGCACGAGACACTGCGGCTTTGTCGTCAGTCCCATCGCTGACATCCCGCGCTGCGTACTTGGCGTCGTGAAGTCTCTTGAGCCTCGGATGATCAGTCTCGGGCACAAAAAGGATACTGATCACCGTAACGACGGCAACGAATATAGCCTGGTGTCGAAGGTTCCACTGCCATCCCGCGCGCTCGTTGACGAAGGCACCCACAAGTCCACCTAGAGCGGGACCAGCGAATGCCGAGAAGCCGTAGCAGGTGAAGAAGGGCGCGTATTTTGGCGGTGTAGTCATGTCGCTGTAGGATGCCGGGACATTGTTGAGTGCGGACGCTCCCGCAATGCTGCTGAGCAGTCGGAAGACAAGAATCGTTGCTAGATTGTCGGAATCGGATATGACGAAGCAGCCGGCACTGAACAGAATCCAAGAAACGACGTATACGGGCCTCTTTCCCTGGGACTGGGCCAAAGGTCCGTGCAAGAGGGGACCTAACGCAAATCTTTTATTATAGTAGTTTGGGAAGTGTTGTGTCAGTAGCTGCTATGATTCTATTCGGTCATACTATCTGCGATATTCTTACCCAAGAACGTAGAGCGAGAGGCCGAGCGTAATGACTTCGGCGCCAGTGTTGAAGCGACGCTGCAGTGAGGTGGCCGACAGCGCAAACGATGTGGAAAGGTAAGTGTAGGAGAGGACCATTGAGCCGAGGATCAGAGTCACCCTCGTCTTTTTACGTGTGCTCCATTCTCTCGGATTTTCCACTGGTGGAACGACCGACGATGTCGAGTCGGTATTGGGACCCATTGTCCAAGCGTCGAGGCTGCGCAGCTTGAACGGAAGTCGAACGGAAGGCTGACGAAAGCAGGACGAGGTGTAGACCCCTGGTTTCCGGACGATTGAGGATAGAATTCGCAGTTGGTACCCCTAAGAGCTATCCTGTATACGAATGTTGCTTCTCCGACTAGCTAGTGCTGCGTTCGATGTGTGCTGAGAGCGGTTGCTTGTTTGGTCTGAGGGCCGCGAATGCAGCTTGTACCGACCAATGCGATTGAGAAAGCAGCTCCTCGGTCAGCGGTATGTTGACGTCGAGATTTATAACGAGGGGGCCCTCATGTGCGAAGAGACAAGCACAACATCGATGGCGACGGTAAGCAACATCGACTTGAAGAAGAGCAAGAGAGCATGATAAGAGAAGGACGACGACGACGCAACAGCTCGAATTGCGGGTTTACACCGGAGTCAAATCTCATCGCGGCATTACCGTCTGATGATAGCCGGTGACACGTAACTTATTGCCGCTCAAAACGTTTCGCATCGGCAATAACAGACACGCCTGCTCAACACAGAGAGGCTCGTGACCGTTCCATGACTCTACGACGCCCATGGCCTGCTGCGTTCTCCTCTGCCCTAGCAAAGCAGTCGCGGAAGTGCACATTGCTATTGAATTCTGGCATCGAGCTCGTGATACACAGAAGCAGACCGCTCGACTGTCATTGAATGTCAATGGTTTGCAGATCAGAGTGGGCCACTGCAGGTACGCTAGCCTCGAGATCGGCAAAAGATGGCGTTGTCGGACTCCGCGCTCTTCGGTCCCTGCCGCAAATTCATGTTGTCTTGTCGCGCCCATGCAGCGATTCGAGCCAACTCCAAATTTCGTGAGAGCTGGGATGCGGCCTAACAGCCTCACCCTCGGACTTATTAGCCGACACGAACCAACACGGCGGTTAGCATCCGTCAGGGTCCAGCAACAGCATCTCTCGATCTCGCCGCAGTCTATTTGGGCAGCCCTTGCTCTCGCCCACTCAACACCGTGCACCTCGACTCGGACGGCTTTTCAACCATGTCGGCTGGTTTGGCCGACTTTACGCCGTTTCACAGCCTGGCTGGCGGGCTGATGATGGCCACATCTCTGCACACGATGCTTTCCAAGCTAGGCCTGGTCCTCGGCATCTCGGGTTTCTTTCATTCGACCGTGTCGTCAACGTTCAAGGCAGTGAAGGGCTCTTCCCGCGACGAGACAGCCTCTAAGGCAACATCGAGCTCCATATTTCCTCTGGTGGCCCCATACTTCACTGCTGGCATTTTCCTTGGGGGCGCCGTCCTGGGCATGTTACGCTCGCGCGTCGAAGCAGGGCTCCGTGTCTCGATCCTCGATGATATCAGCAGCAGCAAAACTACCTCCTTGGTGTCCATGGCTGCATTTGGGCTGCTCGTCGGACTTGGCACAAAGCTGGGTAATGGGTGCACATCCGGTCATTTCCTCTGCGGGCTCTCCCGTTTCTCCCTCAGATCGCTCGTAGCTACTGCCACCTTCTTTGGCGTTGCTGTGCTCACTCACGTTTCGATGGCTTCCGCGTCTTCTATCGCGACATCAACCTTCCAGTCAAAACTCTCCAGCCATCTCCCCGCTTCGTTTCCGCAGCCAGACTTCCTGACGCTTTTGGCTCTCCAGACCCCGGCACTCATCTACATGAACGCTGCCCACCTCTTTGGTGCTACCGACGCTTCTTCGAGTTCGGAGACGAGGAAAAGAAAACAAGTTCTAGCAGCAAAGGTGATGGCTTTGGCCGTGGGCACCCATTTCAGCTTCGCCTTGGCGATCAGCGGCATGATGAGGCCATCAAAAGTGCTCGGGTTCCTCTCCCTTTCGCCTGCGCTCGTTTCATCCGCCGCCTGGGATCCTTCACTCGCCATGGTAGCCATTGGCGGCATCATTCCGGCCTCGATCGCATACCTTCGAAAAGTCAGGCCAAAGCAGGACGAGCTCCGTCGACGATCCTCGCGGCTAGAAACCAAGGACAAACCCGCGGCAAAGGACGTCCACCTGCGGCCCGAGCTGTCCGTTGCTGCGCCCGAGTGGGGGACGCCAACAAACCCATTCAAGATCGATGCTAAGCTCATCATCGGCTCTGTCCTCTTTGGTTTTGGATGGGGAGCTACGGGCTTGTGCCCCGGCCCTGCCCTTGCATCTCTATCTTCCCTCGGTGCTCAGTCTATCTCACAAGGCATCTCATCGGGCGTCGCAGAGCTTGTTGCATTTGTCGCAGCAATGGCAGCAGGTGGCCAAATGGCCGCCTCGCTATGACCAAGTCAGCCTGTGATGCGCTTCACAGAGCATCAGGATCAATCAGAACCTGTTCTGGGTGAAATACAAGCACTTCAAATCAAGCTTGTCGGCGAGGGGCCTCCCACCGATTGAGTCGACGACTACGACTGCAGAAAGCAGTTGTTCCAATTGCCGCCAGCCTGCGCAAAGTTCTGACTGGTCACAAAGTCGTCAAGCTTGCACATCCCCGCTGCAGCGTGTTTCCTACCTTGTGCGTGCACACTGCACTCTTTCAGCCCTGAAAGCGGGAGCACGGCATCATTCAAGATGACGCGCACGTACTTGTCCGGACTGCGCTTGCACGTGAGTCGTTCGACCTCCATGCGTCCCCCCATGGGTACAATGTGAGCCGAATTCCACCGCCGGTCCTTGTGCGGGAAACGTCTGGGATCAAGCTCTTCCTTGAGTAGCCCCATGACGGCGATCGCTGAGGCGAGCTGTGTGTCGTGCGTAAAGTCGAGGTAGACCGGCAGGCCCAAGGGAAACGTCTGCCTGTTGGCGTCGAGCGTAGCGTTGGTGGTCGTGTGGTCCTTGACAGGCTTGTCGGTCAATCGAGCAAGAAGCTCGTTGACCCACCCAACGCTCCATGCTCGACCAAGCGGACCGCCGTACCCTGCATTCTCGTACTGCTGTAGGTCTTGACCGTACGAGTAGAGCTCCCACTCGCGCAGCGTGAAAATGGCGCAGAACGGCGACAAGTGGCCCAAGAAGGCCGACTGGAAGGGGCAAGCGTTTTGCATCGCTTGCACGTCCGATGTGGTCAGATTGAGATCTGGAAGAGCACGTTGCAGCCTCTTGACCACCTCGGGCAGCCAGATCTTGTTCCAGGTAGCGAAAGCATCGTCCGAAGATGTGTCATTGCTAGAGTAGGGGCACGTTCCAACGGCAAGCGAGTCATTGAATGTTGTTAGACTGTCCGGAAGAGTCAATAGCGGAGCTGTCAAGCGTTGACGCCAGTCCAGTCCCAAGAAGCCCTCCGAGAATGCCCAGCTTGTCACGTTGACTCTGCTTTGATCTGTGGTCCTAATGAACACTGGCAAAGAATGGTTGATGGGTGCATTGTACCAGTCATCCTTGCCCACCAAATGTCCGTACCTCTTCTTGAAAGCGTATCCGCTAGCATGCGCGTCCTGCTCTCCATAAGCGGTGAGTAGCTCCGGTGTGACCGCTTGGTAATCTTGCTCCAATGTCGATAAGAATTCGAGCTCGGGATGGTGCTGACCATCCCCAATGCGAAACTTGGACATGGCATCGGCTTCGCTGCTGTCATTGACTAGCTTCGAAACCATGGTGGCGATGCCCGAGCCAACACCTTTAGAAGGACCTCGGAAGTCGTGCCGCATCAAGAGATTGATTTGTTCCACTTTGCAGCCAGGTAATGGCTCTCTGGCGGCACCATAGCGGCCGACATCGCCATCTGGCACGTAGAACGACCAAGCACCAAAGTTGGTAAGAACTTCTGGTTCGACCGGCTGACCGAACTGCGTGCTTGGCCAGAGTGTGGAGCCATAGCCCAGCGAACTGGCCAGAGCGAGCAAAGCCGGCGTCCATCGTCCCATCTCGATATGTTCAGTGGACGCGGAGCTTGACTGGGAGGATGCACGATCTGCTGTTTTCGCGAGGGAGGTAGAACACGGACAAGATCGACGTTGATGAGTTTGAGAAGCACCTCGATCCTTTAAAGCCAAAATTGGGTCGTGCCCACACTGGAGCACGGGGGCAATCCAGCACCCATTCAGTTCAGCAACAACATGGTGGGCAAGTAATATCAGCTTCGGATGTCGGCGCCGAGGCATCCGTATCAACCGTACGTTGCTCAAGATTTCGACGTTGATTGGGGCATAAACTTGTAACAAAGGTCGAGTGAGCGCCAGAACGAAAGATCAGATCCTGCATGCTCGAGACACGTTCTGCTCGTCCTTGCTTGTGACCACTGGTCCGTTGCATTGGAATCTGCTTTGCTGCGACACATTTCGGCACCATGAGGCTTCCTGCAGCAAGCACCAGAACGTGCCCTGGCTTTGCATCCTAATTCCGGCGGATTTGGAGCATCTGAAGAGAGTCGTAACCGAGGTTTCTTCCACTTGATGAGGTCGACAGTGTCAAGAAGGGCGACAGTGAAATGTCGCTGTGCCAAATTTTTACGCGTAGGAAGCTCTTGCTGAACTCGGATCAGGCATGGTGAAGTTACGCAGGCTCGACACGTCGGACCTGACTTTGCCGCTCAATTACGGACGCAGACTTCGCTGTGACTGCAGCAAGCGGTAGGATATGGTAATATCTATCAATGACGACTATTATGGGCGGATGAAGCCCAAAAGGCACACCCTAGACGCTCAAGACTGAGCAGAGATGTAAGTGAATTTGACAAGGATGGGGGTGTGGTCGGACAGGGGTTTCCCAGCAGCATCGGTGAACTCGTTACCTGCATACTGCCAATCGGTCGGCTTGAGCGTCACGTTCTTGCCGTCTTTGTAAAAGACCTTGTCGACCACCTCGCAGTTGGTGGTGGTGGGGATCGGATCAGCACAAAGCAATGCTGGGTCTGTCGAGGCTGGGGGCTTGCCACCTCGAACGAGCTCCACCCAGGTATCAGTGAGCTTAGTCTGGCTCAAGAACGACAGGAGGTTGTCTTTGGGACGAGTGTACCTGCTATTGGTATCGCCCATCACAATGACTGCGCGTCCAGCGACATCGGATCGACTGACGATGGCTTGGGCGACCTGATCGAAATTCGACGTGCGTGCGATCGAGTCGCCATCATCAGAGCCAGCATCCATGTGTAGATTGTACAGGTCTACCTCGCCTCCACTGGGCAGCTGGACTGTAACGACGGTGTACCCTTTGGGGGTCAGACAGTCGCCTTCGTTCAGGTTGCATTTATCCCACTTGACGCGGGAAAGATCCTTGAACGGAATCGTGCTGAGTGTGTTCAAGCCAGATCCAAATGGTACGCCTCCAGACGTGGGTGTGCGGTAAGGATGGGTGTCGTTGTTGTAGATGTAGGCGTGATAGTTGAAATCTTCCTGCACGTTGATCAGATCATAGTCATACTGAGAGAACTTCTTGCCGATTGTGATCGAGTTGGCTTGCTTGTCGCCTTCGCCGTTGCCGTTGACAACGGCCGGTAGCCCTGCTACATTCATTGTGAGAGCAGTCAGGCTGCCGGTCAAAGCGGGCGCTGCCGAGACCATCGTGGCCGATCTGGCGATAGAAAGCAACAGAAGCAGAGAAGCAGTTCGCATGATGTCGATGTCCATCGTTTGTTGTCGTGAGAGATGGGGTCTTGATGGCCGTATGAGCGCCGCAGACGATTCTACTGAATGCTTATAACCTTTCTCAAGCACCAGGTAATGCCTTCATCGTAGAGCTTTGTTTCGCCTTTGTGAATACCTCCGCAGTATCCGGACCACATCGTCCGGTGAGAACGTGGGTCATGCACGGAGATCGCCCTTGACCCTCCATCTCGTGCACATTCCCGTTTTGGGCGAATCGTCCCTCGGTCGGATCTTTGAGGACCGATGCAACGCCGCATGACGAGCCACTCGAACCTCGACTTCGGAACGAGGAGATGAGGTGCTACGGCGGCAAACTCTTGCCGAGAAAGCTGACACTACAGCTCGTATGTTGTTGATGTGGCGTAATACATGTGAGCATGTCGCAGGGGCGTGTGTGCGAGCACAGACGTCCGCTCGTCGAGCAACCTTGTTCGAACGTGATTGAGTGACTAGCATCTCTTCCCAATAAAGCTTAGCACGGTTCGGGGAACCGAGCTCGCTTGCTGAACCTCAACGTGCCTCGGACGCATGGGTCGATCCCCCATATTCACAACAGCAGGCAGACTTTGCAGATTGGCCAAGAACACCTTTTCAGCTGTCATGCTGTCGGAGCTGGCAATCGAGCGCCGGAGTGAGTTCAGTTTCATCACAGCTTGCTAACCGTGCATGTCGCACAGTATCATTTGGTTCAAGTAAGTATGCATGATGTTTGCATATCACATGGCTACACAATCAAAGTGCTTGTGTCAAGCGGACAGCACTGTGTGGTGTAGCAGTCACAAAAATAGAAGAATAGAGAAACGCGGGCGGCTCGCGAAGTCAGTGGAAGGAGTTCGGGATGCAAATCCGCGGAATTCAGCGCTTCGGAACGAGGTGGATTCGGGCGAGTCGAAATGGATACTCACCAAGAATTCGCAGAAAGCGTCTTGCTCCTCATCGTGCGCAGCCTGAGCTGCAGCCGAGCCTAATGCTGCACCCGAGGCGACGGTGCGTCGATACTTTGGCATCATGAATTGGAAGCTGATGAGACCTGCTTCGTCCATGCGCAGAGAAGTTTTGATGGAAGAACGCAAGACGGTCATGGTGCGTGAGAGCAGCGTGAAGTCATACCACTGTTCGTCGCTGCCAGGAAGTGCAACGAATTTTTCGATGACACCCGTCGGGTCGGTCGAGGAAATGCTGGCTGGAAATTCCATCTCTGACGATCCAGTGTCCGAGATGGCTCTGAACCTGAGCATGCTGGTGGAAGGTTTCCCGCTCGCGCCCGTCGATGTCTCGATGCGGTGGTGGCGATCGCGCGACGGTTCGAAATCAGGCGACGCTATCAGGATGGAAAGCTTTTTGCAGGTTGCGTCGATCTCGGCGAAGGCAGACTGCATGAGATCTGAGCCGACGATAATTTGAGACACCATGTTGTGCGGGTCGAAGACCATGTCTGTGAGGAAGCTCGGCTCGTAGGTGGATATTGAGACGCGTGTGAGCACGTTTGTCTCCTGCTCGAGCTCGAGAACGAGTGGATGGCCATGACCTTGATAGGTCAGCCTCATGCGCGTAGCTTTTGCCGTAGGAGAGAAGGCGTTACGATCGAGGACACGCTCGACCGATGTGCCTCGGTCAGCGCCGTACGGATCGACGGTACCGTCGCGCGTGCGTGGATACGCGCGTCCTGTTGACTGCGCGCCGCCGCCGGTATGGTCTGGACGAGAACCTGCATAGGCTGTGGAGCTGGAATGTGGGCGAGAAGGTCCCACGCCGCCAAAAATGTTCAAGCAAGAGATCCATGTCTGAAGATTGACTTCGAAAGATACGCTGTCCGGTTCATCTTGGCTTCTGTCGGATCCGTTTGCATGCGATCGCGGTCGTGTGTGTGAATCGTTGCGAGTCGCCTCTGGCTGGCTACTTTCGGGATCAGAAGAGGTAGCAGAGGAGGTGTTGTCGGCAGCAGATCCCTCCTGCTCGGATACCTTCTTGAGGCGCTTTCTTGGTCGTGAAGGGTTGTTCGATGGTGTGGAGGCTGGATTTCCGATGCGCGGCTTTTGGAAGGAGTACGAGTCGAACATATGCGAGTATAGGTAAGCGTGCGCCTGAAGGGTGCGGTTGAGCTCGGTGATGATCTCCAAACCTGAGCTCGAGGCGATGACGACTGCGTGTGTCTGAATGGCCACCGATTTGAGCAGGTTAGCGAGTCCCGTGACATCGGACAGTGTTGCCGTTAATGAAGCAGCCGAGGCGGCATCCGATGAGACCTCAATGGGCATGTTGAGGGCGACGCGCAAGAAAGTGAGATGTGACGCTCGAGTCGGCAGATGGTGAAGGAAGACAACGACTGCAAGGTGACACTGGCCGCAGACATACGATGTCACAGAAGGTCTGTGCCAGCAGCTTCGTTCGATGGCATCAGCGGAGTGCCCCAGAAAAGCGAATGTTGGTGTTGTTGCTATCGGAAATGGTAAGAGTGATGGATGGTCCAAGCGGTGGACCGACGACAACCTTGAACTCAGCCAACGTTTTGACACTTGCGAAGGATCGCAAGCCAGATTTGGTTGGACCCTGGACTCTCGAAGCCATTTTATCGCCAAATTAATTGACCTTCTTTTTGATGTCTTTTCCCGTCAAACCTTCGAGTACAAATTGTTGCTACCAAAAACACTCTCCCGCAGTCCTATGGTCGTTCACAGATCAGCATCACCGTGGTCGAGTCGAGACCAACTTTCCGAGTTCGATGGCCAGTCGGTTGGCAGTCATGCAAACATGGTCGTGTGTCATATTTGATCCTAAACGGCTTCTCACGAGCAGGCCACCAGGGCGACTGCGCCGCTCGCACAGGAGACTGCCTTTTTTTGTTTGTTTCACGACAAAGACCCTGCATGAATGCCAAGGTGACTACTGTAAATTCGGTCGGTCCACCACAGGAGAATTCTGAGCAGGGACCGTTCGATGCTCGGTCACTGTCAGCAGTCAAATTACGCTAAGCGAGCTGCCCCGAGCAGTCTGTGTTACGCTAAGACGTCCTTCTTCAATCGTATACTCGTTGTGTCAGTCGCGCTGCGTCCTGGGTCTAGCATGTGCGACCATCTTGCCTTCTTCTCTTTGCCATCGCTCTCCATTGATCTTCCAGGTCACCACACCGACAGCCGCCCGGTGTCTCTACCAGGTCTCGATTCTGCAGTTCCGACTTTTTGACAGCCCGCAAAGAGCTTGTCGAACACAGACTCGGGTTCAGCACCAAAGCCTCCTGCTCAGGCCTGCCCTTGGCCTCTGACGATCTTCAAGCCATCGCAAGTCTACCCATCGATGCTCGGCCATATGCTCAGAAGGCGCTCGTCTTGATTGCAGACGTAGCCGACCATGTCGAGCAGTCCAATATCTCAGCTCGCTGCCGACACTCTGGCCCACGCGAGCGAGCCCGCTGTTGCATCCACCGCAGCCGTAGCTCTGCTTCTCCTGTTTGTGCCCGCTGCAAGGAAGTTCGCTATCAACGTCGTCTGTCACATCTACGCCGCCATTGTCCATCGACCCTTCCGCGCCTCCACCACGGACTTTTTCTTTTCCTCCCACGAGGCGCCCTTGCCACCCACCCACTCGTTGTGGTACCTCGTCCAAGCGTCAACCACTCTCAAATGGCGAGCTCAGTCAAATCGACTTCGGCACGAAAAGGATATTCGTTGGGACGACAAGGATGCTGTCAAGCATGGCGATATGATCGAAGCCTGGGATCGCATCACAGAGTGGGATTCGCAATGCTTTCATCCTCACAAGCTCGAGCAGCTCCGTAAAGTCGGCGATCCACTGGCTGACGACGCCTTAGACCAACTTGAAAACACGTCTGCCGACTCTCAGAGTCACTCGAGCGACACGCTGCTCAAAATCTATCAGCAAACGCTGGCGCACGACGCTTCCAAAGATCAGCCATCAGCCTGTTCGGCCTTTTGGAGAGCAATAGACCGTAGACCTCCGCCTGGGTCAGGAGCCCTCGGGCTGGATTGGTACCGATCGTGCTACGGCCAAGATGCGGTGCGCGATCTTCCTCAGTGGCCGCGCTACCCTTCCACCAAGCAAAAGGAACCGATCGCGAACCTGCCGACCTGGACGCCGCAACAACACGCGGCTATTGATGCCCAAGATGATCCGGCGGAGCTTCAAGCCGAAGCCGAAGTGCTGCGAAGAGGACAGCAAGTCTTCTATCGCTACGCCGGTCCCATGCTCACCGTTTTGCTTCATTTCAGCCTGGCAGGTGGTTTCGCATCGCCAAGAATTACCCAAGTGCTCAAGCAGACCGCCTATCTGGTGCCCAACACCAGCGTCAGCCACGCAAATCAAGACGCATCGGGCAGCAGTTCGAGCCTTCCTACCGTGGAAGAGCTACGAACAACCTTCAAGGTCGACAAGGCGCGCGCCGATCGCACCTGGAGCCGTCTTC
This sequence comes from Pseudozyma hubeiensis SY62, assembly GCF_000403515.1. Taxonomy (NCBI): domain Eukaryota; kingdom Fungi; phylum Basidiomycota; class Ustilaginomycetes; order Ustilaginales; family Ustilaginaceae; genus Pseudozyma; species Pseudozyma hubeiensis. The sequence continues at coordinate 16,002 of NW_012133848.1, forward strand.
TGGAGACCACTCAGTTCATCTTGGACGTGGTCGAAAAAGTTGTCAGCCTGCGTCCTCCCAGCATTTCTGCTGCCTCGGACCCAACAGCAAGCAAGAGCGATTCGCGCCTTGCACCTCTTGAGCGAGGGGGCGAGGGCTGGCAGTCCGCTGTGCGCGTTCGTCTCCTCCACACCACCGTACGTCGTCGCATCATGAAGCTGGCCGAAAAGCATGGCAGCGACCCCTCGACTAGCCTCGACAATGGCTATGATGTCGACACGAACGGTATTCCGATCAATCAGGAAGATATGCTGGGTACGCTATGTGCCTTTTCTTCTGCGCCGCTCATGATGATGCAAAAGATTGGCTTGCAGCCTACTTCACAAGAGCGCAAGGACTACATTGCTCTGTGGCGCCACGTCGGCTTCTACATGGGCATCGAGCCTGCTCTTTTGCGTCGTGCGTTTGTCGACGCTCACGCAGCCGACCGCACCATGTTTTGCACCATCCTGCACCTCTTCAAACAGGTCGAGGTCCATACCAACCAATCTGGCGAGCATCGCACGACGCTGCAGCCAAGGATGCAGGGACCTACCATTCCCGTCTTGATTGCGTGCGCCGACCGCCCACCTTTCCACACTCCGCTTTCGGCCCACGTGGCCATCTCTCGCCGCCTGCTTGGCAAGTCTATGGCCGACTCACTCGCTCTACCAGCCTCGTCACCTTCACGCGAGGTGCTGACCGACGTACTCTTCGCGGGAATGAAAATGACCATTCTGTTCGGCCATTTGTATCCACGCAAATCGTGGGAGGAGCGCAAGCTACAACTCGCCCGACCGCTGCTGCGACGACTCATCGTGTTCAGCTTCGGCAACAAACGCACCAAGTTCGAGATGCCCGTCCCAACAACATCGGCATCGGCAGAAACACAGAGCACCGACAAGGGCAATATCGAGACTCAGTCTCACGCACATCCGGATGTGCCGGAGGACAAGCAGCTCATCACGCAGCTTGCACGCGAGTGGCGCCGGTTGATGAGGGAGATGTATGCCGTGCTTTTCCTTGTCGCCTTGCTTAGTCTCACTCCGGCTGTCTACCTCTCCCTGCGACTCTTTGGTCATTATTTTTCGTCGTAGACTCCATTTGAGATTCCCTCAATCTCATTGATTTCAGGATGGATGCTTGTGCCATGCTAAGGCAGTGATGAAGCCCTGTTCAGAGTTCGTAGGATGTTCTACGCAGCAATAGATTTGTCTCGTTTTATAATAAGATCGGGAAAGCCGATCCGCAAAGCGTGCTGAGCCAATTCGAAGCATCAAAGCGCGTTTCTCGGATCTCGGAGACAGAGTGCGTTTCCCTTTCTTTTTTTTTTGTGGGTAGAAGAAAAAGGTGGCACAGAACGCGATCCGAAGGGTTCGAAACCGCAAAAGAAAAATCCACACCAAACAAAAGCTCTTGGCTGAGCCTCAGCAGGATATTACGAGCTTGCACCATTCACACGTCCACAACCTTGCGCCATACAAGGAGCCATCACTCGGCTCGCCTGCTACTGAGCTCAGCTTCCGCCCACAGTCGCGCTTGACAGCAGCTTTGAAGCGTCCTCGGCCTTCGAACGACCATCCGAAGGTGTGGGAATGCAGTTCACGATTCAGTAAAGGCTTGCTCTTCCACCCCGTCTTTCATCTCGGACTAGCTGCTGCCCAAGATGACTTCGTCGCTTGCGGCTCAGTTGGCCAATGTACGCTCGCACAATGCAGAGCGACTCACCTCGTCAGCATCGCTGGTCAAGCACACATCGTATCTCTTTCCACCCAAAACAGCAGCACAGCAAGATCTCTTCACCGTTCATGCACTTGGTGCCAGCGGATGGACCGAGCTTTCAGCTGAAGATGCCTCTTTGCAGCGATGGTCGCAGTCATCGCTCCTCTTTGGAGACGAGAGTAGGGACATGGACCGCCTCATGCTGCCCAAAGAAGACAACGAAGCAATCAACGAGGCTGTCAACGAGTTTCTTCATCTTGCCTCGCCCTTCCTTCTCTCCAAAGGCGCGTCCAAGTGCCTCGAATGGCTCGTCCGTCGATTCCGCATCCATGAATTCAGCGTCGAACAGGTGCTCGCCGCCTTCCTTCCATACCACGACACCCAGCAGTTCGCTCGCATGCTCTCCATCTGCAAGCTTGACGGCAAGCCACACCTGCAGTTTCTCCTGTCTGTCAAGAAGACCGCAAGTCCTCTTCCCGCTGGTGTCTTGCACGCCGCCATCCTTGCACCCGCTACCACCACCGCCAGTCTCGACCTTCTTCGATGGATTGCAGGACTTGTCGCCAATGACGTGTCTTCTCGGCTCCAAGTAGCCCCGCATCGCGCCCTTGTCAACTTTTGGACTTCCACCTTGGTGCAGGTCTGCGCCGCCCGTTCTCGATTGGACGACAATCAGCAGGTCGCCGGGCTTTCCAAATCGAGTAGCAACTCGAAAAAAGCGGCAAAGACACGTGCTGCAGATGCTCAAGCCATCCTCACCGTTCTCCTCCCATCCGCAGTTAGAGCGGCAGGCACCACTTCGCTTGGTCAAGATGCTCAGATCGGAGGTCTCATGTTGCTTTGCACCATTGCGCAGTCCTTTTCACTCAGTAAGGAGGCTATCCAGGGTGTTCTGACCAGCTTGGCAAAGCTTCTGTCCGCCTCTCACGTCGTCCCTGCCGTCAACCGTGCCCTGATCGCTTGCGCTTTTGCCCTCTGCACCAGCTCGACTGCTGGCATCGACCCGCTCGCTCCTCAGTCGACCTCAGCGGAACGCCTCATCCCCGATAGCTTGGCGGCTCTGCTTGTGTCATCGACGGATGCAGGCAACTCGGTCGCCTCGCTCGCCAAGTTGTATGATGCGCGTGCCTTCTTGACCCACTTTATTGCGGCTCTCATTGCTCGTCTTTCGCACAGTCCGTCCGCTGATCTCCTCGGCGCGATTGTGCGAGGTCAGGTTGTGCAAGACGACCTGTGCCTTCGAGCCACCGAGCTGCTCCTTCGTCTTCGCCTCGGCGCCTCGGCCGGTTCTTCGCAGGCACCCGAAACGGCGTTCGAAGCCAACTTTTCCGTCGACGCCATCCACGAGGCACATCAGAATCGTCTGCGTGTCCTGCAAACTGTACGCAGCCGCAGATCGCACGTGTTTGACGCCGCCTTGCGCAACTGCACACGAAAGGATCAATCCGAAGCCTACATCGCTGCTATCTGGCAGACCGTCCAGGCAGTCCTGGCGCTCGAGTCTGGTGCTTCGCTGCAGGAAGCATCCAATGGCGGACTGGATGCGCAAGGTCGGTCCGACATTCTGTGGCTCTCGATCCACTCGGCCGAATCCTCTCAACGTTCCCTCGCCCTCACTCAGCTGTATCAGGATATCAGCAACGGCCGTGCTTCCGCTCAAGACACCATGGTCCGAGAGGCTCTCCATGCACGTATCCAAGACTCGTCTGCCGACGTTCTAGACGTTCTCTATTCGGAGCCTTCGGCTCTGCTCCATGCTTTTGACAAGCGCACGCTCCTGTCCATCGTCTCTGAGGCCCTTGGAGAGAACCAGATCCACACCGAACGATTCGAACAGCACGTCTCTTTCCTTCTCAACTCGTATCTGGGAAAGTACGCAGACGCTGAAGACGAGGTCCTTCGACGTGCTCTTTGGCCTCACTTGCTGCACAGCCCTTCTGGCCTTGCTATTGCGAGCTCCGCCGTCAAGCTGCTCTCTCAGAGCAGTAACGCCGAAGGCCTGCTCAGCTCCATCGCATCTTCTGCTGCCGAGTCCGATGACGCTGCCGGCGCGAATGATGCCATCGCCCGAGCCGTGGCTTCCTATATCACCATTGTTGCAGCTCCAGTCCGCCAAGACTGGGTGGACTTTCTCATCTCCACCGCGCAACCATCTCAGGACACTGCCACTTGCTCGCGGGACCTTGCTCTGTTATCCCTGATTCATTTGTCGGATAACATCGCCGGCGACAGTCTGGTTTCGCTTTCGGACGCTAGTCTTCGAACCGTGGTGCTACCCTCGCTCTCCGCGACCGGTGTACTTACCACAGAGAACAGCAAGCAGCTGTCCAGCCTCGCCTTGCAAGACACACTCGCTTCGTCGCAGCATGTAGGACAGCTCGAAACGCTCTTCGAGCAGGCTGGCACCGAACAAAGTGCAGCTCTCTTGGTCAGTCACCTCCTCATCCAGCTGGTTCGCCGAGCTGAAGTCCCTGCTTTGGATGCCTTCTTGACTTCGCAGGTTTCGTCAGAGGTGCAGCATGCCAAAGCACTTCTCGGAAGCCTGTACTCAGTCGTCAACGCCTCTCCGCTCCCTTTGTCTTTAGCGAGGCTGTTGCTGCAGATCATGCTGGACAAGCTCAGAGATTCCAGCCTACCCTTCCTTGCGTCCATCTGGACCAACACCTTGGCCTCGTACAGCCTCGCTATACGACTCTCAGCGCTTCGACATGCTGACGCCTATCTGCAAGCCCAGGTGCAAGCAATTCCTCAGCAACAGCCCAAGGATTTTCAAGTCGTCGTCCCTCTCCTGCTCACTGCCCTTGCCGATGCCGAGGCCTCTATCCGACTCGCCACAGTGTCCTGCTTCGAAAGCATCCTCGCCATTTGCAAGCATGCCGTAGGCCTGGTCAAAGCGTCGAAGAAGAAGGCCAAGGAACTCGACATCTTCGCGTACGAGTTGTTCCATGGCGCTGCCGCTTCGGATCCGATGCAATACATCGATCTTGCCTCGCTTGCCCCCTACCTTGAACAGCTCATCGAACGCAAGTCTTCGTTGCGAAACGATGCCACCTTGCTTCCTCAGCTGCACGCCGAACTCCTCCACATTGGACGACACGATGGACGCAAGGAAGTCGGTCACAAGCACGCCATGGTCTGCTTCATCGTTTCTCACATTCTTTGCATCGACTCCCTCCCTGCTCGGCTCGTGTTGTTGCAGTCGCTCTCCACCGTGAGCGATGCCGCCAAGCTCGAGATGTTGTTGCCGCTTATCCGCGAAGTTGTTGAGGCCAATGTCGCAGCCGCCACCAAAGGACTTCGCATCCCAGACGATCGCGAGCTGTATCTCGAGCTCCTTTTCGCATCGTACGACCAAAGCTGCCGTCACATTGTCGAAGAGGCCTCGACTGGCGCATGGTCTCTGTATTTGCACGCTTTGGAGGGCCGAGACGGCAGGCGACACGTTCAGAAAGCTGCTGTCCGCGCTCTCGACAAGGCTGGCCTCTTTGCTGCTCTTTCGCCCATCATGCGCAAGGAGTCCTACCTGCACTTGGCAAGCATCGTTGCCGATCCATCACTGCCAGCGTCTCCTGAGGTAGCTTCCGCCCTGCGCGAGCTGGAGATCGATTCCACCATTCTGATCGCTGTCTTGTTCGATCTGCGCGAGACCATCACCTCCAAGGCGCTCAGTGGCCCCGAGTCGAAGCGTGCGCGCACTTCGCTGAGTTCCGACGAGAGCATGAAGCGCAGCTGCGCCATCCTCGTTGCGGTGCTCGAGTCAGCAGTCGGAAGCAAGCTCGCGTGTATTCCCGCTCTGCTGTACGAGCTGTTTGAGGTGCTTCGCGTAGCTGTCGATCTGCACTCGGGTCTGCTTGCGACCAACGCTGAACAAATGATGCAGCTCGCCATGTCTTGCATCGAAAAATTGGTGGCTGTCTTGCCCAGATCGACCGCAGACATCCCTGCTGAAGTCGCCCAAGCCTTGCGAGTCGACACGATCGTCAGCGTCATCAAGGCATCCAACAACCCGCAGACATTCCAGCATGCGTTGCTGCTCCTGTCCAAGATCGCCAACATTGCGCCAGAGGCTGTGCTGCACAACGTCATGCCTATCTTCACCTTTGTCGGTGCAACAGTCCTGCAGCGCGACGACGCTTTCAGCTTCTCCGTCGTCGAGAAGGTCTTGCAGAGTATCGTTCCAGCCTTGGTCAGCTCCTTCAAGACGGGCGGAGCCGCTAAGCAGAGCAAGTTTGCGCTTCTGTGCGAAGCTAGGGCTTTCGTGCGCATCTTCACCGATGCTGCTGCGCACGTCCCGCGTCATCGAAGACAGACTTTCTTCCGCCTGCTCGTCGACATTCTGGGCGCCGACGACTTTGCAGCTGCTGTCGCCATGCTTCTTGTCGATCGATCGGCTCACAAGATTGTCAAGCAGCCCCGAAGCGATGCCGAGCAGACACTGCAGCTTCCTCTCTCCGTCGTCTCGCCTCACAGCGCAATGGTGCAAGTACGAGCGCTCCATCAAGTCTGGGAGGAAGTGCTGAGGATCTGGTTCAATCGTGACGAGACCGAATCGCTCAGCGAGCTCGTTTTCCTCGACCGTGCTGGTCGTCTCGACAAGGAACACGTCGATCACGAGTCGGAACCGCTTCGACAAATTCAGGCACTCATCATGCTGATCCGACAGGTTCTGCTCTCGAAAGCTTTCGCCGAGCAAATGAAGGGCGTCCCCGCAAGTCAAGTCGGTGCCGAGCTCGAGACCTTTATCAGACTTGCACTCGAGACAGCGGCGAGCACGCGTTCGAGCCAGCCTACGATCGCAGCGCTTGCACTCGAGGTGCTCGATGCTGCCATGCCTTTCGCACCGGTCGACAATGTTTTGACTGTCGTGTCGAGTTTGGTCGAAGGTCACGACGTCGCACGCAAGACCAGTGGATTCTCTTTGTTCGCCAGCCGCGTCGCTGCCATGGCTCCGACATCTGGTGACCGTGCCGCCGTTGCTGCTTATACGCCGACCATCGTCAAAGCGGCCATCGAAGTTGTACAAGCCTCTCTCGCCTCGTCGAAAGGCGGCAACGACGCCGAATCCCTGCGTCAAGCCGCTCTGGATGCTCTCAGGACGGTGTCCTCTTCAGCACAGCCTGCTGAACATGGTGCGCTAGCCTCGACGATTCCAACTTTGATCAAACTTGGCAAAGCCGGACTCGAGTCAGAGGGCGGAAACCGAGCGGTACCTTCGGCGGCACGGATCAGCATCTTCTCCATCACGAAGCGGCTCGCCACGAAGCTTGGTCCCCGCCTCATTCCGCACATCGCAGCTCTGGTGCCTTACTGCCTGTCCATCGTCTCGCGGAGTGCCTCAGTCTCTATTGTTTCCTCCGAAGACGAAGCCGAAATGGAAGTTGAATCGGAAGACGTCGGCCCTGCTGCAAGCGGTGCCAGCTCAAATATTGCGGTGCTTCGAACCGGCGCTTTGGACACGTTGACCGGTCTATTCGGCTCCGTGCCCACCTTCATGACCTCGTACGTATCTCAGATCATCCGCATGACGATCTCTCCCCAGCTCAAGGTAGCCATGTCCAGCCTCAGTGGCTCTTCCACCGCAAGCGAGCGATCGCTAAACTTGCTCGTGTCGACGCTGATCCGCAAGACGGCAACCAAGGAACTCTTCGAGTCTACGTTCAAGGTCTGGGACGAAGAGTTCGCTCTGTCAAAGGAGGACGCCACCGAACGCCTTGTCGGCATCTCCGAATTCCTCGGTCGAGCACTCCGCCAGAGCGATCGCGAAGCCATCGGCGCAACATACAAACTCGTCTACCGTTTCCTGCTCCGAGCTCTCGACCTGCGACGAACGGGACTTGTCGGCAACAGCAAACTCTCTCAAGCATCCATCGGCCGCATCGAGTCCAGCCTCATCTCGCTGCCGTTCATACGCATGGTGCTCAAGCTCAACGAGGCGTCTTTCCGTCCCTTGTTCATGCGCATGTTCGACTGGGCCGTCCTGGATCTGGTCGATGGCGACGACGCAGCTTCGACTTCGGAATCGGATGGCATTGTGGCGCGACAGATTGTGCTCTTCAAGACGTTCAACTCCCTATCCGAGACGCTGCGTAGTCTCGTGTCGTCGTACTATGCGGTGCTGCTGGATCAGGTCATCGAGCTTCTGACGACTTGGAGCAAGCTTCTCCCACGCGCCCCCATCGCACAGCAAAGTATGCAGCGCGAGCTCTGGAACGAGGTGATGCGGTCGATCCAGCTCTCGGCCAAGCATGACGAAGGTGTTTTCTGGAACCCGACACGTGTTGCCAAGATTACTGGTCCGATATTGGACCAGATGAACCTGCTCAGCACTGGTTCGAGTGCCAAACACGCCTTCATCCAGCCGGAAGAATTCGTAGATGCAGTGGCACCCGTTGTGGTGGGATTGCTCAAGAACGTCAACGACGAAGCGACGCTCAAGCTGTTCAATTCGAAGCTGCTGCAACGTGCTTCGGCCACCCGCGCGACCAACAGCAAATCGGTTCGTTCGGCAGCTACGCAGCTTCTGACGCACATGTGGGCCGCACAGAAGGATCACCTGTTGGCGTTGGTGCCCGAGACCATTGCACAGTTGTCCGAACTGCTCGAGGACGACGATGAGGATATTGTCGGTTACGCCAACGAGTTCAGGAGCGAGATTGAAGCAGCGCTGGGAGAGAGTCTGGAGTCGTACCTGACCTGAACGGGCGTCAATGGACGCTGTTGTGTGGGACCGGAGTGGAAAAGAAAATGATCAACTTCACAATCTTTCGGCAGGCTGTGTGTGATGTCATGAGCTGAAATGCATACAGTAGTCTGTGCAAGTGATCGATTGAAAGCCGACATTAGGAATCTATGAGTGATCAAAAAAGGGTTAAGATCGATCTACCAGAAGGACATCTCGCCTCGTGCGCTCGTCTCTCCACGTCCTCCACCAGCCTCGGACATCAAAGCATCAAACAATTCGGTGCACAGGTCGATGTTGTCGGCGGTAGCACCGCGCAAATCGGTCCCTCGCAAGCTGAAAGGTGTTTGACGCAGAGGCATGGGCGGACGACGCTGAGGCTGTTGTGGGGAAGCGTTGCTCGAAGGAGGGGAGGTGGTTCGGAGCCCCGCAGGGTGAAAGCGTTCTGATCGCAAGAGCTCTTCAATGGGGATGTTGAGCGGCGGCGCGTTGGTGACCGTGCGTATTGGTGGAGGGACATGCGACTCGGGGCTGCGATCGAACGGCTCTTCGTCGTCAGAGTCGTAGTCGTCAGACAGGGGTCCCACATCTTGTCTCTGCTGTCGCAATGGCGGACATGTCTCTCCCTCGTCGCCGCTGACCCTACCAGCTGAGACACTTTGACTCAATCCATCGCCAGAGCCCACCGAGCTGTCCGACCCGCGACCGTGACTCCTTCCGGACGAGTCGCGGCTGGTGTCAGCGTCTGTCGAGGATGCGTTCTGCGATCTGGATGATTCGGATCGACTCGCGTCACGCCGCACCCTGTTGTAGAACTCTGCCAAGAGATCCAGCTCATTTGCCGAAATGGAGTCGTAAAGAGCTGCCGCTCGTGTTCCCAATTGCGCAACCTTGGTGGATTGCTGAGATGCATCTGTGAAGAGCAGGTCGGCCTTGGAGCGTATGGGGCGGAAGATGAGCTTGCGATCCTCAATGGGGGCGATTTCCTCCATGATGCGGATGCAGGTCGCCAGCTCGGCGCGAATGATGATGCGTGCGATGTTGCCAGATCCGAGTAGAAGCATCAAGTGCGGCCGTGGCAGGATGGAAAGACCTGGTGCACCTGATCGTCTCTCCGGAACGTGGGGATGCGTGAGAACGAGATGTCTCAACGAAGAGAGAGTGACAAGGCGATTCAACAATCGCCCATCGAAACGAACAAGATGAAGATGTGATAGTGAGCGCTCGGCCGGAGGTGCTATGGTTGATGAAGGCGGCGTTTCGGTGGGCTGCCTTGTTCGATCTGTACGCGTCGAGATGCCTCCTAAAACCGACCGAAGACGAGGGTCGTTCTGCAACGCAGCAGCGATGAGATCACGGTGCCGCGTGACGATGCCGTCCAAGTCGTGCTCTTGCTCGACGTTGACGAGACTAAGCTCCTTCGGTCGACGCAAATGGTAGAGTCGTGACGGGAGACTGTCGACACGGCGACAGTCCACGAGCAGATGTGTCGCACTCGGACAAGCCGACAGGATTTCACCCACCGCCGTCTGCACAGTCGCAGAGCTGGATGATGCTGGTTCCGTGTCAACAGCTTGCGGCGGAAGTACCGATGTCGGTGCGAGAATGACGAGCGATCTGACCTGTGTGGCCAGATCGAGGCGCGAAGACACAGTACGTGCGAAAAATCGGATGCTCCGATCGGTCGGCAGGGTTACATATCGATAGAGGTACGGTTGGAAGAGGTTTCGATAGTGCTTTGCCAGCAAGCTGACGGTGACGGGGTGCCCAGTCTCGGCGGAAGGCGCTAGCTGTTGTGACGATAAGGACGGTGAAGCTGTGACTGTCTCGGAAGGCGAAAGGGAACGTGCTTTAGGACGGACGTCCTTTTCTGGCAGACCACTTTCTTGCAGCGATAAACGCAGAATCAATTCGACGATCTCAACGGGCAGATCGACCTTCATCGGCGAAGGACTGGGCGCAGAAGGCGCCATGCTACCGCACGGCGAAGCCTGACGTTTGCCAATCGTTGGAAGGCTTACGTCAAGCTCGGATTGGACAAAGGGTTGAATGTCGCCGCAGAGGGTTTGAGTGCGTATCGACAGCAAATCTGAATACCCTTGAAGGTCGACGATGCCCGGTAAGTCGGCGTTGCGGTTTGGGTGAAGAATTGCGGTCGATCGTGGTTGTGTCTGCTGTCTTGTTGCTCCGCACTGCCACCCTCAAGTTGCTGTTTGTGATGGAGACGGCGAGTGATCTCGATTGCGAGTCACAGTGTGAGGTGTCGGGATTGAGATTCGGTCGAATGATCGTAACAAGCCCTGCAGACATACGGCAACGGCGTCAAAGCGGGAACAGAGGTGGCAAGCGAAGCTGCCGCTAACGTCTGCGAAAACGTTCAGGATCTAGCAGCTTTCCGGCGTCCGTCGGTCCGCGGTAGCAGCTCTTATAGGCCAGGCCGTGCCGGGCTATCGGATGAAGCGATGGAGATAGTGTGCTGAGGGAGGAGAGGAGAAATCATGGGCCGTGTTCTTCTACGACGTTTTGCGATGCGAACGAAATGAGTGCCAAGCTAAGTCGTACACCCATGCAGCTCCTGGACAGCTTGTGCGCTTCAGAGTCAATGCAACACAGCAGTCCAGACGGAGCGGGCACCACTCTGTGCTCTATGATAAAGTCAGACGCGAAGCCTAGAACGGATGAAGGTGCACGGCGTTCGAACTTTTCCCGTCGGTGATAATAACGGGGATGTTAACCATGACGGAAACTCAAGCGAAAGCGCCGAGATCGTACTCCAGTTGGTCCCAACCGCTGTGCAGTGGTAGATGGCGGGGGGAAGGCAGCAAGGCAAAGCGGAGAGCCAGGCAGGCAAGGTACTCTCCCGCTCAGATTTTCGCTGAGCTAACACCGTATCCTGGAGACGGTTGCAGAGAGTGAGATTAAACTGAAGCGCACGAGCAGGTAGAGATCCATGGCCGAGAACGATGCAAGGTCCAAGCGAGAGAGTGCATGGCAAGAGCTGGGCGGAACTTTAACCGACCCAATGGAACGGTGCCTCGTGTGCCAAAATCAACGTCAGGAAGCCAGACCGCGCCAGCAGTGTCATGCCCTTCGAGATTGGTTCCAAGATCCGACGTCGGAGTCGAAACCTTCTTTCGAATCCACGCCGTGAACCATCTGGCGAAGTCAGCTTCCAAGCACGCAGAATTGGTGGAAGGAAGCGGCCCTGACCTCAAGTCAAAACCTCGAAAATCGTCGAACGCTTAATTCCGGCGGGAGAGCTGACGCAGAGAACAGCAGCCAAAGATCTCGCGAGGAGGGCCTACTCCCGGCAAGCAAGGTACAGGTAGAGTCTCGGTATCTAACGTCACATCGCTTGCGGAATGCATAACAGCGTGAAGACCTGGTCACTCTACTCATAGAGACAGGAGACTCAGCGTCTACCTGTGACCATAAGACCTTGCGGGGTAGATTTTGGTAGCCAGGACGCGGCACTTTTTGCCACGAGGCGTCGCATCAAAAGAGACTTCGGCTCCTTCCCAGTCCCGAAGCATTGTCTGGATTCGAAAAAGACGCTGCCGACGTCCGGCGATCTCCGAATCTTCTGGAAAACAACAGAGCTTTTCTCGGGCAAAGTTCGGAGATCGCCATCTTCCTCCCATCTCAATCGAAACGCTAGGCGGGCAGGAGAACGTGTTCCCGTGATTTCGTCCTACGAGCTCGACCAGATGACGAGCTCCGCTTTTCAGCACCTGCAATATCGTCCCGGCGGTGTCCAACGTTGGAGACAAAGTAAAAAGAAAAGAAAAAATGACCAGCCTGGGGCTCGAACCCAGAATCTCCTGATTAGCCGAATTATACACATTCGTAGTCAGACGCCTTACCATTGGGCCAACCGGCCATTTGTTTTACATAAATCTGCTTGCATATATGAATCACTTTGCAGCCAATTCTAGTTACATATGTTTTGGAGCTTCTCCCAAATATGTTGCCAAACCACGGCCGAAGCATAGCGGATCTTCCATCACATACGACATGACGGCGGTGGACAGACATTGGTCAACACGAACAGCTTTGACCATTATAGGATGATTGCAGGTGAACAAAGGGTGTTACAGTGTGTGCAGGCTGGACAGGACTCGGCTAGTCGTCAGCAGGCTCTGGTTCGCCCTTGAAATAGTTGCGATAGATAACGATCGACTGCCCCTTGCTGAGTTTGGGCGAGCAGCCTGTGGCCATTTTGTTTCCCATCCTATCCAGCTCGTACCGGATCGGCTTAAGCGCAGGCTTTGACTCGCACGCTCGGAGGCCGTACTGAGCGCCTTTCCCAACAAAGAGTGGGCGATACCACCGCACGCTCTTGCGACCGTCTGCTGGGGCGCGAGCGGAATTGGTCGAGCTCTTCGTGGGTGTCGAGTAGGGCGCAAGGTCGCCTTTGCCTTGACGATGGTTGCTCACATCGTCGATGATTGTGCACGCCTCTGGTTCGTGATCGTGGCGGTCAGGACTGGGAGGACGCTCGTACGGCCTCTGCACCTTGGTGATCTTGTATCTTGCCAGCGTCTTTTCGTTGTGCTTCTTGTTGACCGAGTCTGCCAGCTTGAGCTGATCGGTCAGAGAGAGTGGTACATCGATCTTGCGCGCGGCGATGATGTCATTGAGGCTCAGTGCACGTCCGCGCGACGGTGGCACGCGCGTCGCTGATGGCGCAAGAGGTCGACTTGCTGCTCGTGCCGATCGCAGCGGTCGCCCCGTCGTCAGCGCCGTCGAGCTGCTTGGCGTGTTTGCGGTAGCATTAACACCAGCGCTTGGAGCTTGTACAGCATCTACAGCCTCAGCATGCTTTGCTGCTAGAGCCTCGGCAGCAGTGAAAGCAGGGCCGGCGTTGAAAGCGGGCTCGATTGTGGCGGGAATCGGCGAGCTTCCGCTTGCGTTATCCTCACTATTGACAATCTCCTCCATTTCGGAGCTCGCAGACACACCTGTGCTCGAGGCACCTTTGGGCGTACGGTTCCGGGCTTTCTCTTGCATCGCCAGACAGCGCAACCGCTGCTGTTCGGGGTCGAGGACAACGGGAGGAGCCGATCGTGCCGACGACGGCGGCCACGGGGTAGTTGTAGACTTGATAGGACTGGAGGAACGGACGGCGATCGCGTCCGATGTCGGACTGATCATCCTCGCTGTCTTGACTTGATGAGTTTGAGCTGCAGGTCCAGGTTGCGTGTTGGCGTGCGCTTCTCGCAAGCCTCGGAGAGACGATGCTGATGCTTGTCTGCGAAGATCGGAGCTCTCAATAGGTTCCGTCGCATGTTTGGCCTGTGCTGTGGCGGAGATGCTGGGTGAAACACAATTTGCATCCGAGGCCGGTCTATCGACCTCGCTCGAATCCTCCACCACCTGAGTAGCTTGCAAGCCGTTGTCCTCGGACAGCGTCCAGGCCCCTGATACAGGCGAGGAATCTACAGGGCTCGACTCTGAAGGTGACGACGCGCCTTGCGTTCGTGGAGCTGAGGAGGCAGCCGGTGCGCGGTGAGTGCCTTGCTGCGAAGGCGCAAGTCGGGCGATGGCCATGGGGAGTGGCCTTGACGTGGCCTTTGCCGTGCTTGCCGAGGGGCCCGTGCTTGCGGGACGGGGAAGACGAGATCCGGGGCCTGAAGTAGACGCTGGCATGCCCGCTGCCTGTGCAGATCTTGGTCGTGGAAGTCCGCTGACCGGTCTTGCTTGCCTGGATGGCGAATTGGGCCTGGCTGCAAGAGCTGCTGAAGCGAGTCGTTGCCGAGAAGCCTTGGACGCGACAGAGGATCCCTGCATCGAAGGTACAGCCCTCGCTGCAGGCTGCGAGAGTGCGGCTCGAGGAGCAGATGAGGAGAAAGATGGTGGCAATGATGAGGATGGTGCTCGCGCCAAAGCTGCGGCAGGTAGGGTCGCGCCTTGGCTGCCGATTCTGCTGGTACCGCTGCTCACCGCTCGCGCCGCTTTGGACGCCACGCTGGCAACTCTCATTGTAGCAGGCGCAGTTCCTTCGCCCTGCTTAGTTGAGATCTGTCGGGCCGCAGCTGCTCCGTGCACTTGGACACGGCGAGCTGGTATTCGCTCGTGCTTAACGGCGAACTCAGTGTTCCTAGCCGAGCTGTTGGAGTAGACCCTGCGTGGCGAATAGGAGGGCTTCTCTGGCGAGACCTTGACACCAAAGTCGGCTTCGTGCTGATGGATGGGTACGCGACGGGCCGTTTGTCTGAAGACTGGAACTGGCGTCTCTGGCTTGGCGTTTGCTACGGTCGCCGGGGGTGTCGAGGGTGAAAGTGCTGCTGCATGACTGACGTGACGCATCGGCGACGTCGGTCTCTGAGACACCGGGGACGCTCGCTCGATCGACCTCGACTCTTCAACTGCGGTAGGCGCTTTGCTTGGGGAAGGCGTTCGGATCGCCAAAGAACTGACGTTGCCAAGCCAGCCTGCCTTGCTCGGCGTCTCGGACGCTTCCGGTATTGCGAACCTAACGGATGGCGTGGCGAGCGTCGCAGCCCCCTTGACGGGCGCATTTTCACGAGAGCTACTTGGAAGCGGGAAGAGTGGCTCGACGGGGCCGCTGTCATGCTTTTGAGGCGATGCAACGTGCTTCGCAGGACTCGCAGTTCGCATGCCGCGTGATGGTGATCCTGATGGTGCTACCGTGTGAGGTTCAAGAACGGCGCTGGATATGAAAGGCGATGGCAATATCGAGTGATGGGCCAATCGAATCGAAAGAGCCCTGTTTGCCGGAGTTTCTGGCACTCTTGCATTGATCGGCGAGAGATTCTGCAAGCAAGCAAAGCGAGAAAGACCGGTGCTCGGCGGAATGAGTAGAGCAGAAGCGGATTGCCGGAAGGGAGTCGAGTGCTGTTGGGGCGCGGTCTGTTGCTTAGCGACCGGCTGCTGGAAAGGTGTTGATAAACCAGACAGAAGCCCAACTGAGCCGACCTTTGTCGGAGAGGTAGAAAGCTGGAGCGCTCGAAGCGACAACCTGGGTGAGCGCCTAGGTGATCGCATAGGAGAGTGATACTCCTTGTTCTGGGCCATCGTAGCTCCAATGAGCGTTTCGACAGAGCGGACCGGGCTCTGTGTACGATGTGTCGAATTCATCTGTTCCTTCGAAGGACTGGTTTTCGCTGCCGGAGCGCTACTGAGACTGGTTTGAGCCGCTTGGAACGGGTTGACATCGTTCAGCTGCTTAGCCGCGAGCGCTCCTTGCGATCGTGAGGGAGAGTCCAGACTGTCTTTCTGAGGTGAGTGAGGCAAGTCACATTGTTCATTGTCTCTCTCGGTGAAATTTCGAGGTGCAGATTGACCAGGTGAGCCTGATCGTCCTGGACTAGGTACGCTTTCCTCTTCTACGAGCTGTTTGGCTTCGGTTGGCGTAGTGAGAGCGACGGGTGACGAAGTGCGAACATGACAATCGCTGCCACTGGGAGAGCTAGGAAAAGCGGGGTCCTTGATCGGTGAGGACAAGATGGTGTTGGTGGAGTTCCTAGATGTAGGGGTCGGCTGGGACCACGCCCAGCTGTTTGTACGTTGATCGTCGAAGAGCATAGTATCATCCGGGTTAAAGCTAATCGGTCGTCTTCTCGCAAGATCGAGACTGTCCTTGTGCTTGAGACGCTTTTCGAGGACGCGCTGCTCGTAGTGGATGCGCTTCTTCTTTTCCGCTGACGATGGTTTGCCGAAAAAGACCACGTCGGAAGCGTCCGACTCGTCCGAGGACGAAGCAAAGTCATCGCTGCGAGGATCCAATGCTCGTCGCAAGGGTGACCGGTTGCGCACGGGTGAGCTTCGAGTTTGCAGAGGCGAAGATCTGAGCGGAGAGCTGTTCGAGAGCGGCGAGCCGAAGCGTGGGCCGTTGAGATGGTTGCTGTTGGAAATGCCGTCGAGTGTTTTTGCAGATGTGGAAGGTAGACTGAGAGCGACCATGCTCGTGTTTTCCTTGTTCGCGTCTTGTCTCGGAGACGCAAGGGAAGCACCCGACAGTCGCAAGCTCCTGCGTGGACGACGTTGCGATGGGCTTGACGGTGTCAGATGAGCGTCGGAAGAGCCGATTCCTCCGAAGCCAGCCCCCGCCCGCGCTGGACTGAGGGAGATGGTGGGTGATGCCACTTGCATGCTCGGAGCTCCACGCACTTGGCCGACGACCTTTGGTGTAAGCTGCTGTCCAAATAATGATTGTTCGATGATCAAATCAGAGCTGTCAAAGACATGAGCACGAGTTGGCGTCGAGAACAAGGAGGTCTATCGGAAAAGCCCAGGTGCTTCAGGTTCGTTGTCTCGACCGAGACTGAGAACGCAGAAAGTGACAATGATGATGATGTTCTAGGTGCAAAGGTCGAGTTGTGGTATGAAGGTGTCAAAGTGAGCTTCGAGCAGCGTTGCATGTCAGCCGACTCGAGCCAAACAAAAAAGCAACTGAATGAACATGTTAGGACGAAGCTGTGGATAACCCCCACCAAGCCACAGAGTGATTCGCAGCATTCAGTGTGAGCCTCGCACGATTTGGAAGGCCGACTAGAGCTTGCTCTCGGTCTCAGCCGCCAAAGCAAGCGACACAGTCCTCCCTCCCATCGATTCAAGCGTCAGACTGCAGAAAGTCCAACACCAAGCTCAAGCTGCAACGCAATCACAACGTTTCCAAATAAAGAGTTGTTTCTGCCACGCGCTCCTCCAGCTTTCCTTGCCTGGGCAAAAACTCGCGTGTGCGCGTCACGTGCA
The DNA here is from genome assembly GCF_000403515.1 of Pseudozyma hubeiensis SY62. NCBI lineage: Eukaryota > Fungi > Basidiomycota > Ustilaginomycetes > Ustilaginales > Ustilaginaceae > Pseudozyma > Pseudozyma hubeiensis. The sequence goes on from NW_012133848.1 coordinate 33,139, forward strand.
TAAGGCGCTTTCCAGACTGGCCCGATCGAAATCTCGATCTAGCCAGCCTCCACCTTCTCGCTGCCCAACATATTTTTTGGTCCTCTGCATTGTTCGGTTGCCTGATCGGCTGAGTGAGCTGAAGCTGAACAGTTGAACACATGACAGGCATCTGGAATCTGAATCACTCTGAAACGGCTCAGTCTTCAGCATCTTGGTCTGCATCCTCAACCACTCTGTGAGAAGCGCACTGGCACCATGCATTGTTCGCATCATCCTCACGGCGCGTCATGAAAGCCTGTCGACTCTTGTTGCAGCAGCCGTCCAGGCATTCTCTCAAGCCGTTTGCACAGGCTTCTCGGCAGCTTGCGAGCAACGACATCTTCTCGAGCAATCGTTACATCGACCAGGCTAGAAGGGCGGCAGACGACCGTCGTTCGTCACTCGATCCGGCATGGCTTCGTCGTCCGTCGCAAAACACAACGCTCGGTCTTGCGAATGCATCGCATTCATTCCCGGTCGACCAAGACAAGCACATGCTTCTTCGTTCGGAGTCGTCGAACGATGCCCAACAGTCCGGCAGGCCGCCGAGCCACAGGCGCGGCATTACCGACCACGAATACCAGACAAGAGTTGGCAAGGCGTGCAGAGTCATCATCGACAGTCTTCCTGACTTTATGCACAAGGGCGTAGTTGACATCCAAGACCTCGAAGCTGACGAAGCATCGACTTCATCCTCTCGTACGCCATCCGCATGGAGTGCGAGAAATCTGCTCCCAAGTCTGTCGCCATTTCTCGGCCAGAGTCTACTTCGCCGATCTGCTTGGTCGGATACAGGCAAGGACAAATCGAAAGACGACACAGCGGCGACGGCAAAAGATGGCCACGATTTCGACAGTCTCTACCACCCTTCTATCGCTTTCGAGTTCCGACCGCCGCTCCCACACCTTGGAATTGGCAAGTCAGACGACGTTCCCACCAGCGGAAAGCCGACCGCAAGCGCCGGTACATTCTCAGATACGAGCGGCAGCCAAGACGGAAGCGGCAGGTCACTCGACGTCTACGGCGAGCATGCTCGCGGTGGTCCTACCATCTGTTTCAACGGTCGCACCCTGTACGTGGCGAGCTCGCATCTGCTCCGACATGCCCTCTCAGCACTGTTCCACGACACTTCGATCCATCTCGAATCGGCTCGATTCGAAGGTCGCTCCAAAGCAGGAAGCTCATGGCCTGGCATCAGCTCGTATGTCAGGCGCAGCACGCAGAGCGACCTCAATTCCGACAACGTCCATGCCGATGCTTCGTGGAAAGACAAGCTTGTTGTCAGGCTGCGTTTCGAAGGCATCTCCCGTGTGACCTCACATCCGCACACGTATACGGCCATCTTCAAGTACGAATTTGAACGCAGCACAGGCATGATCGCCAAACACTTGGTCGACAACATCCAGCCTGTCCCTGGAAGCAAAGTATGGGCAGGCTTGAGCCATGCATGGGGTGCAATGAGCCCTGCAGCAGCCGGTGGAGGTACAGCTGCTTGCTCAGCGTCCAAAGCCGTTAGTCGCGGTACTCCCCGAGTTGTTGACCTGCCTCTCTCCTGACCCTCGCATTCGGAGCACGACACAGCTGTGTTTTTGTATTACTTCCTCGTTTCGTCTTTCATCCGCTCCTTCTCTCAGGTCGCTCATGTTGTCCTCGTCACCGATTATCACACCACCCCTCCAGTCAGAAACATGGCTGGTATCTGTCAGGTGTATTGGAAAACAGCTTCAACCTTGAGAAATTACGGATCTAACACAGCCCGCGAAATTTGCCTAAAGCACACACACGCGTTTCGACGCGCCGAGCTTGAAAGCGGAGAGCAACACTGCAAGGCAGCGGCCCAGCCCCAAATTTTGGCACTCTCTCTCCTGCAGCTCTGAGGTCGAAATCGTCGAGCTAACGCCATCGTCTCCTCTGCACCACCATCACTATCTCTCCACCTTCCTTCACGAGCGCATCCGCCAAGATGTTGACGTCACGACAGTCATCCTTCCCTCAACACCAGATGATGCAGCAACCGCCCCAGGGACAATTTGATGCTCAGTATCATCCACAGCAGCAGCAACACTTGCCGCAACCTTCACAGCATTTGATCTCGTCACTGCAGCATTGCGTGTCGTCGACAGCGAGCTGTGTCCAAACTGTGAGTTCTGGTCACATCTCTGGTGGTAGGGATCCGATGCTTGAAGATGCTTACTGACATTCTGCTGTCTTCCTGGCTTGTCCGTACACATTGCAGATGAAGGAAGCGATCGACACGCTTGACTTTGCGATCCAAGATCATCCACGATTGATGACCGTACTCAAATCGCAGCGAGTGAGTCCCTAGCGATGGCTCTTTTCACTTCTCAATTGCTTGAGCTGACGTCACCCCTCACCTCACTCCGTCTTTCGCTTTTCGCGCAGCACTTTGACCTGGTATCGCAACGAGACATCGAAAAAGCTCGCGAGCACGTCGCCACCGAAGTGCGCCCTCACGTAGAAGAACTCTGTCGACGAGCTACCGCCGAAATCGCACGTCAAGATCGACGCGCAGCCGCACTCAAGAACAGAAACGAGGCCCTCCAGCAGCGAATCCAAAACATGCGCTTGATCGATCTACACCAGGCCAAACTCAACCACACCGCTTCAGCAGGCGAGGAAAGGGAACACGAAGAGACCGAAGAACAACTGCAGATCAAGAGAGACATCGACGAGCACACGGCAAAGTTGGACAAGCTGCGAAGGAGGAAGGAAGCCTTGTTGGCCACGGCGGATAAGCTCGAGAGCGAGAATCAGGGTCAGATTTAGTGCCAGCCTAGCTGTTGCCTTTCCGTTTGGGTTGACTTGTATTTGTACCGGATGAACGGCTGTTTTACTGTTCTGCTCAAGAGTTTCAACTCGTCTTGGCTCTGTGTGGTGCGCGGTCCTTAGAAGACTCTTTCTCGGACGCTCAAGTCAGGCCCGCGCACGTCCACCACGCACCACGCATCTCTGTGGATGAAAGGACAGCCTGTCGTTCCGAAAGAGTTTACGTCTACGATCGCGAAAGAGCCGGAGCTCAAAGTTCCACTTTACCAGCCTTTTCCGCCTTGACACCCTGATTGACAGCCTTCAAGCGCTTCTCCAACCTCTCAAACACCGCTTCAGCCTCCGCGACCAACCTCTTGACAGATTCCGGATCGTCTCCATCCGCGTCCATGGTCGGCTTGAATCGATCCACATTCTGCTGGTAGAGCCTCTCCAGCACCTCTGCAACCGTCTTGGCAATGGCATCCGGTGTGGCATCGTTTCCGCCGGGAGGCGTGATGTACACGTTGGGCGCAAACACACGTTCGTAAACCGGCTGGCGATCGCCGCTGTGATGACGCGGAGACACTGGACCGTAGTAGCCTTGATCGCTGAAGTAGCCTCGGTTGTGACCACCAGCCTGCATCCGATCCAGGTGTTGCACCATGTTTGCCGAGGATGCCACGGACGATGACGATCGCCTCCACGTGTAGATGTTCGAAATGAGCAGGACGAAGATCAGCAGGCCAAAGCCTAGGGATTTGAGGCTATCGCCACCTTCGATGCCGACCATTTCGAGTGCGCCGCCGAGCAGATCACCGACCATGCCAAACGCGTCCATAATGGGAGCGGTGATGCTACCCAGCACTCCACCTGACGCACCTCCGCTCGCACTGCTACCGCCGTTGGAACCAGAACTGTTTCCGCCTGCCCCTTCGGTCGATGCACCGCCTGCGTCACCGGCTCCACCGCCGCCCTTTCGATTGTTGGGACCAGGTGTGGCGGCGCGCGCAATCTCCTCCACCGCTGCGGCATCGTCGCCCTCCTCCTTGAACTCGGACGTGTGGTCGGTCAAGTACTTTCGCACCGCCTCGTCGAGCTCCTTGTAGTACTGCTTTTGACCGTCGAGAGATGCCTTGTCGATGATGCTCTTGAGCATGCTCCTTCCGGTCCATTCGACTTGGCACGTCACGTAGACGTGCGAAACGTTGCCCGTACCTGACCATGTGATGCATGTCTTGGTCTTGACGCTAAAGCTGCCACCGCTCGGCACGTCGGGTGTGCGCGTGGTGGTGAGAGTCACGACGTAGTTGTCAAAATCGACGTGCAGATTCTCATCGGTCAGCATACATTTGGTCTGTTTCGGCCCGAAGCCTCCGGCGAGCGGCTTGATGTACGAGATGTTGCGCGAGAGCAGGTTACGGTTCTCTGCATTCGGGCTCCACTCTGAAATTTGCAGGTCCATGAGCTTCTGGTCGTCTGTCCAGAACTCCTTCATGAACGTGGACGTGAAGAGCAAATTATAGATCTTCTCCGGTACGGCGGGATAGGTGGTATCGAGCACAACCGAGGAGAAATGCTCCTTCTTCTCCTCGCATGGACATGTCGTCTTGCGATGTGCCGCACGCTTGCCGGTGGGTGCGGGTGAACGGCTCTGCGGGATGAGGGGCGTTCCGGATCTGGCGGCGGCCGCTGCAACGGCCGCAAGATTCTCGTCACGGACACCCGTCTTGGTCCCTTTGAGCTTGCGTTTCAGCCTGGCACGTTTCGATTGCTTGGATTCGCCTGCTGCTTTGCCCTGATGTTCGGAATCGCCTCCCTTCGAGTCGCCGCCGGCCCCTGCCGCCGCCGCCGACGAATCGCCGTCTTCCTCGATCTCGGAGTACTCATCCGACAGGTCGGCTTGGTCGGCCGCTGCGAGAGGGACGCCTGGATGCGACAGCTTCCAAATGTTGACGACGAGATCGTAGGTGGCATCGCGGGAAAGGAACGAGGTGAAGTTGTGCTTGGCATGAAGCGTGGCGATCTGGATGGCATTGGGAATCACGAAAGCAGTCATGCGCTTCTCGATCGAAATGATCTCGGAAAAGGGTAGAACAACGTTTGTGACCCAGCCAAAGATGTTGGCTTTGAAGCAGAGGTGATTCTCGGAGATGTACAGCCGACCTTGGATGAGAATCTCGCGCACCACAGCACAACCGTAGTCCTCGATGAGGTAGTCGTCTTCAGGTACCTGCGGAAAGAGCTGGTGAAACTCGTGATTGCGTTTGGAGCTGGCTACGGCAAAACCAGTGATCTGCGGGCCCATGTCTTCGGGCCAGGTGGTCTCGCCGTCAATATGTTGACCCCCGACATTGGCACCGCCTGCTGCCGGAGGATGGAGGCCTCCGGCGCCGGTAGGGTTTGGACCATCTGGAGCAAGAAGCGGTGTGACGGGCATACCAGGCACACCGCCGATAGAGGAGAGGAGGGCTGCCGAGGCTGCACCGAACCCGGCAGCTGCACCGAGGCCGCTGACGGAGGATCGATCGCTGAAGACTGAGCCATCGTGCGAGACGAAGCTGCTATCCCTCCGTTCTTGATGGGGTCGAAGCGGGTGAAGTGGATTACCGTCCTGATCCCTCTCGACGACGCTACCTGTGGAGGGATCTCTGTACATGCCGCCTTGAAAGACACCTGTATCCTTCGAGTCCTTCCTCTTCTTGTCAAGGTCGATGAGGGCGGATTGAGACTGCTGCAAAGCGGCAGCATGGCCGACCCCCATTCCGGCAATACCACTTGCAGCAAGCGCACCGGCGATGCCGGCGGAAGGGCCCGGCTTCTTGACCCGGCTCGCCTTGCTCATGGTGCTGCTGTCGCTGTTCTTGCGTAGACGCGAAAAGGCACCGTTGATGGAGCCTGCATCCGAGGGGCGACGAGGGCTGCCGTCTGAAGGAGCAGGAAGGTCGGTGGGCCTGAGCAAAGCGCTGCTGGAAGAGCTTTTGGCCATGCCTTGCAGCGAAGCACGATTGGGTGAGGTTGAGGGTTCCATGAGGGTGCTGGCGCGCTGGGGAGGGCCCTTGGACGGATCGAAAGGTTCTGAGCGCTGCATAGGGTCGTAGCCCTGGTCGACGATCTCTTCGAGCGAGTCGGATCGAGGCATTTCAGCGCGAATGGGCGCCGGGGTCACCAGGGTGGGCATGGTAGCCGAGGCGGTGAGCAAGGGCGATGCAGAGCTGGGACCGGAAAAGCGCTTTGCAGATGCGGGGGCTGAGCCGTTGGAAGCACTGACGAGGTTCGGATGGCCGTTGCCAAAAGCGTCCATGGAGAGGCTGCCATCGCCGGGACGATCGAGGGGAACGTGACGCGCTGTGATGGGCGTGGAGTTGGCAGGGTTGGTGTTGGGATGGTAGTTGTGGGAGTGGTGGGAATTTGACATGTGATCGTCCTCAAAGACGCTTCCGCTGTCGTCGCCATCGTGTTCGCCGTATTCCTGCGCGGTGGCCATGGCGCGTCTCATGAGTTCGTGACGATTTAGTGGCTCTGGCTTGGCGTGGCCATCGTCACTCTTGTCCACTTTGGAGCTGCGACGGGAGCTCTTGCCACCCGAAGCGGCCATGGCATTGGTGGGCTCGCTGCGCGCTTGAGAGTGATTGGCGGAGGATGGTCGAGCCATGGAGCGGCTCGATTGAGAGGCGGCAGCTGCGTTGGCGGATTCGGTTTTGGGATCCCAGCGAAGGGAATTATTGGAAACGGAGGATGGTTGAGTGGTTTTGAGCGTAGAGACGTTGGACTCGGCCGGGCTGCGGTTGGGTTGCTCTAGGCTGGATAGGTCGGTAACGTCGATGGCAGGAAGGTTGACTGGAACGGTGAAAGGTGAGACCGGGATTGAGCCGTTCTTACTCGGGAAGGCGGTACCGACGCTGTACGTATCGTCGGCTGTCAGATGGTCAGACTGGGAGGAAGCGAGGGTAGACAGAGATTTGGCGCGTTTGTGGTCGCTCGAGGATGCGCTGGATGAATGATTCAAGCTGTCTTTGACCTTGTCTTTGTTCGAGTTGCGAAAGATGTTTTTGAAGGACGACATCCGGTGCTACTTGCACGGAGCTGAGAACGAGACGAGTTGCCACGAAGACGAAGAGAAGAAGCAGCGATGAGACGTGGATCCAACGACGAGGTGTCGATGCGGACTGCAGACGGTGGTGTCGGTGGTGAACGCAAACGATGGCGTCAATGGTGGGCGGGGGAAGCCAGGCCAAGTGCTGTTCGGGAAGGTGGAGCTGCAGAAGTCCACAGCCGCCTCACGCCCGCGCCCGTCGGTCGGTGCATGCAACCGATTGAAGCGAACCCGTCCTGCTCGGTCGGTCCCTTTTTCATGAATCATGAATTTGTGTGTCTTGTGTGTGTGTGTGTGACTGACTGACTGACTTCAAGCCGTGTGCGTGTGCACGGTGACGCGTGAGAGGTTCCTGAAATTGTGCCTGCGAGCCACTGTCATGTGGAGCAAGCAGAGCGGTCACACAGCCCGTCATTTTATACACGCATCTTTACTTTCAAACCCCGAATGTTAGAGTGAGTCGAGTGAATGCAGAGTGGATTGCGAAGAGTAAGCAGTTCGCTGCCTCGTGCTCAATGTACCGAGACAGCCTGTGACGTTGTTCGGCTGTGGAATTGCTGCTCACGCACCGAAAGAGCCGGGTTTTCGGATCGTGTGGCCACGCCTGCACAGCCCTGATGCCACCAACGTGCTTGTTGCCCGTGGCAGGCTCGTCATTGTCGCTTTTCATCCGGCGCCACCTTCGTATTGTCTTGTGTTGGGTGCGCCGCATAAGCGCGCCTTGATCCGGCAGTCCGTGTGACTTGGTTCTTGTCGCAGTCGGCTCGGTATCGTTGGCGCTTCCCGTGCTGCCACCATCATCCTATCCTCCTTGTCGAAAAGACATCCGAGTGCGCCCGGCATGCTTTTCGACTCCAACCCTCTCGTAGTATCTACCAATGAAGCATGCCTGCACAAGTCGGACGTCAAGGTATGTTTCCATCTCGGCTTTGACTATGCCCCGCGAATTGCTACTAATTCTCTTCTACCTGCGCATGCTACCGTTATTTCGCGAGGCCACAGACGTTGAAACACGACGAGTGGCTCGGCGATAACGTCCTAGCCTTTCATGCCGAATGGCTGCAAGCGCTTGGCGGACAACTCGAACGCGCCAGTTCAGGGCCGCCCAATGTCAAGATGTTCCCTCCTTCGGTCGTAGAGGTGCTCTGCACACTCGAGAGCGCCTCCGCACCCGACACTGCTTCTGTGGTGCCGAAGCCGACGGAGCAGTTCTTGCTGCTGCCTGTTAGCGATCGCTACAGCCCGTCGAGTCCAGGCCATGCAGCAGCGGGAAGTCATTGGAGCCTCTTGCTTGTGGATGCTGCCTCTGGCGCCGCGATTCACCTCGACTCGCTCGGTGAATGTAACCGTAGTGCGGCCGCCGCGGTCCATTCCAGCATCCTCAGGCTCGTCCAGCCGAGAGGCATTCAGCACGGATCGTCACCGCCGACTCCATTCAAGGTGGATTGCTTGCAACAGCAGGAGAACGGCAGCGATTGCGGCATCTATGTCTTGCTCCTCTCTAGCCTCCTTCATCGACAACTCTGCACGCTGCAGGCCTCATCCTACGATCTGGCTGCCGTCGTCGAGACCGTCTGCGTCGATGCGACCCCGAGCCACGTGGGTCGCTTCCGCAAGCTGTACAAGGAGTGGCTAGAGGCCTGGGGCAAGGCGACACATCACGAAGAGCACGTCGATCCAAACCAAAAGGTCAAAGCACACTTCCTCAAGATTTTTTCGGAAATCGGTGTGGAGTAAGTGGGAGCGGCGTTTCCGCGGTCAGCAGTAGTAGACATGAATTAAATACATTTTACTAGATACAAAATTGCACAACTTGCTCTGCTGGACGTCCTCATGACCGACCACCTGAAATGCGACCAACGACCTGTCCGTCCGTTTCCGCTTTTCGAGCAGCGTTGATCTGAGCAGGCGAGTCCAGCATGGCCAGATCGACTGATCCCGTGCAGGCTGCACGCAAAGCAGCCATCAAGCGTGAGGCTCAACGCAATCGGGAGCGCAAACAACAGGCCAACCAGGCACGCACCCTGCGTCAGGATACAACCTCGCTCGAAAGAAAGGTCCAACGGCTCGAAACGAGCAGAACGGCTTTGTCGCCAGAGGAACAAGAAGAGCTCAAGAGGTTGCAGGACCAAGTTGCCAGCGTCAAGCGCATCAAGGAAGAATACATTCGCAAGCATCCGGATCAGCGCAACTTTGTACGCGGCTACGAGCAGCCCTCCGACAGCTTCAGCGAAAGCCGTCCAGGCTCTTCGAGTGCTTCCCAGACTCACAACGTGGCTCCGAGCATTGCAGTTGCCCCATCGCATACGACAGCTCAGGACCCACGGTGGAGCATCTACTACGATGCCGTCTTCAATCCATACGGCGCTCCGCCACCAGGCATGCCATATCTGGAAAAGCCGCATGCTCAGCTCGTACAAGAAGGCCTCCTAGATGCGGCTAAGCCTCCACCGCTTCCAGAAGAGACACAACAGCAAGGCTTGGGCGTGGACGACGACAGCGACGATTCAAGCGTCGATGAAGACCTCAAAGATATCATCATGCCATCCGGTCCACCTCCAATAAGACTCTTGCCAGAGGCTGCATCATCAGGGATCGATGCGGTTCACCTCAACAGGGGAGCCGGACGGGCACGAGGTCGTGGGCCACCGGGAAGGGGGAACGGCGGTCCGACGCGCGGCACAGGTGGCACAGGGCGAAGCTCGCGTCCCGCTCATCTTCAGCAAAGAGGTGGGCCGGTAGGCGGCCAGATTCCTCAATACCCGGCTAGTCTGCCTCCTCGTCCGCCATTTGATCCTTCCATTCGACCACCGGCACCCCATGCCACCGCCAGTGCTCTGCCAGTGCAGGCATGCGGCCCATCGAGGCCGCCGGGGCCCCCACCAGCGGTACCCGACGGCGTCATCATCTCTGCGGAACCGCAGCTACGCGATCTCAAAAAGGAAGCGACCGCTTTCGTCCCAGCCGCAATCCGCAAAAAGCGACAAGAAGAGAAAGCTAGGACGCAGCGCGGCCTTCCAGGCCGAATTGATGCAGCTCCCACATCCAGCGACATGACACACTCACCTTCGGCTTCCGCCAAGGACAGGACGGATCTGCTCAAGTCTCTTCAGGCGCACCTTCCTCCGACAAGCGTCGCAACGTCGACGGAAGGCAGCGGAAAAACAGCAGCCGACAAAGGCAAGAAGGACTACGACCGTTTCCTCGATGAAGTCGCCGATCTGCTCTGACAAGGGAGGTCGCGGTTGTCGCTCGTCGCCATACTGTGACAGCACATCTTGGAACTCTCCATACGGCGCATCAGCGGGAACCGAGTCAGAAGAAACTCACGAACGTTATGGCATCATGGACCCGTTTCATCTGCGGCAGCCATTCGCTTCATGTCTTTCATTGAGGAGGCCATCGTGGTGGGCTGATGAAACGAAGCTCGAGGGGCCACGCTTGCACATTGCACATCACGAGGCATAAAAGGTCGTGCAATTCTGCTGTCCATGTGGTTCCCATCACTTGACTCGACCACAGCCTTTTCCTAAAGCACCACCTTAGACCTTCCAATCGGAAAGAACGAACGAAGCAGGAGCCATGAGGATCGTGCCGACAAGCTGTATCTTGCTTATCCTTGCTTACACGGCAAGAAGCGCCATCGCTTCTTCAAAGCCCGCGTGTCCGAGAAGTAAGTATCCGCCGAGCAGATACGCGCTTTCGACCGACACAGTTTGCTTACGTCTGCTTCCAATTTCCGCTGCAACTACAGCCGCAACGCTCGAGTGCAGGGTGCAGGGTGACGAATCGCCAGAAGCGGCGCTGCGACAGGTGGACGAGCACGCCATCAGGTCCATGTACTGCGCTTTGGGATGTGACTCTGTTGTCAACAATCGCACTAGATCAGCCTTGGCACCGTACGTCAAGCCCAACTGTTGGGTGGAAAAGGAAGAGAATCGAGTCGAGTACAAAAAGTTCGAATCCAAGGACGACAAGGACGAGAAGAAAAGACGCTCGCCACGACGGGGGAGGCCAGACATAGCTGCACGAACAGAAACGAGGGACATCGACGCCTACACCATCGGCAGCGCAACGTTCCGTTTCTGCTGCACCGATACCAACCGCGAGGTGTACTCGGAAGCTGCCGCAAAAAGGATCGGGCTTGAGCTCTCCATCTGCGATCGGCTGTAAATCTCCTTGTAGCTTCTGCATTTTGAAGCGATGCGGCATCATGTCTGACAGCAATGTCGAGATGTCGCCATGATCACAGCCAAGGAGTGTGATGTTGTTCCGTGGAGCTTCTCCCGTCTCTGCTTCGGCTGTAGCGACAAATCCAAGCCGCTGGAGCGGCTGTCTTGCTCAGATCTGAGCTACCCAACGTACCGACTCCAATTCTTTTCTTTTCTTTTCTTTTTGAGACATCCGGGGTTGTTGAGTCGGAAAAAGGGTCATCGGCTAGCTTCTCTCGCTCTGGGGAAACTGAGCTGGCTGTGGTGGTCCACCGCGTTTCATGCAGGCCTCTCAGATCGATCATTTTGCACTTCCTAACCCAAGGCACGGACACCCAGCCGCTTGGATCGTGCGCGTTCCATGGTTCCCACAGAGCCAGCCATTTTAGGCGCCTGCGTGCAGAGCCAAATTTCGTGGCTTCGCAACATGGAAAAAGGTGCACGCCTCAAAAGTGTTGGGTTCGTGCTGTTCTGTTCCGCCAGCCACATCTTCCGTGACTAAGGCTGGAAGCCTCTTTGCCTCGTGTCTCGAAGGTGCCGTCACTTCTGACCTCTCCACCATCACCATCGTCAAAAACGTCCCTGGCTCTGGCTGAGAGACAGCAAGACTGCATCACCCCGTTGCGTTGCGAACCGAGCTCACTACTGCGGCATTCGCGAAACTCCTCCCATCGTCCACCGTCTTCCCACGTCTCTTCGAGGTGCTTTTGGGAGCGGTTATACCTATTCTGCACGACCATTAGACGTACCTCAGGAAGCTCGCTCGTCCAACTTGGACCCGTCTTTCTTTTGCGCATCCCTGAACGTGATTTGGTCTCAGGTCGAATTGCCAGCTGCATCGAGGCATAGCCAGTCTTCCCATCCGAATCCAGTCGCTCAATGACCGGCCCATCCGATCCTTCGGCAGCATCCTCACGAGATCCTGCGGTCAACCGAATTCTCGCATCCCCGCCGACACCTCATCACAGCGACCTTTCATCCACGAAGTCGACAGCGTCGGCACCGCATCCGCCGTCGATCGACACTGATCCTTCGCACCTTCCCAGCAACGATCCCCTGAAAAGGCATCCAGACACTGCCGTTGCCGAAGGGACTGCTGCTGAGATCGGATCCAAGCAAAGAGAGTATCAACGCAAAGCCAAACATCTCTCGCTCACCGCCAAACCTATTCCTTACGCTCGTCAAGGAGACTCGCCAAAGTTCCTTGCGGTCCTTAAAGACTTTGATCGCCTCCTCAAATCGCTGCCCATCCCTCTCCATCGAATTGTACCCAATATCGTCGCAAGGCTCATCTGCCGCATCTTCCGATCGCAGAACATCATGGCGTCCAACATCGCTTTCGACATCGCGCTCTTCTTTTGGCGCATCATCATCAATCTCTTCTTTCGCGAGATTCGTCCACGGTCGGCATGGCGCATTCCGCGTGAAGACCCAGTCATCTTTGTGGCTGCGCCCCACCACAACCAGTTTCTCGACCCGCTGCTGCTCGCATCCGAGGTACGACGCGCCTCGGGTCGAAGGGTCGCCTTCCTCATTGCAGAGAAGAGCATCAAGCGTCGCTTCGTCGGAGCTGCCGCCCGCATCATGCAATCCATCCCCGTTGCCAGAGCAGCCGATAGCGCCAAAGCGGGCAAAGGCTACATCTCGCTCCATCCCTCTGGCGATCCGCTCTTGCTCCAAGGGCACGGCACCGCATTCAAGTCGCAGCTGCAGCCCAAGGGTCAGATCATGCTTCCCAAAGCCTGCGGACATGCCACTGCCGAGGTGGTAGAGATCATCAGCGACACCGAGGTCAAGATCAAAAAAGAGTTCAAGGATGCTCGTGCGCTCGACATGCTGCGCGGCAAGACGCCTCAGCCAGAACCACCCAAGGCCGGCAACAAGTCATCCAAAAGCCCGAGCTCACGCGCATTGGAAAAGGTCGCTGCGGATCTCTTCGAAGATCAAGGTTGCAAGTACTCCTGCCTGCCCTTTGTCGATCAGACACAGATGTACGCAAAAGTCTACGACAAGCTCGCAGAGGGCGGATGCCTCGGCATCTTCCCCGAAGGTGGAAGCCACGACCGTACCGATCTGCTGCCCTTGAAAGCCGGTGTCGTCATCATGGCCCTCGGCGCCATGTCGGCCAACCGCGATCTCAACGTACGCATCGTCCCCGTCGGTCTCTCGTACTTCCATCCGCATAAGTTCCGCAGCCGCGCCGTTGTCGAATTCGGCGCGCCGATCGACGTCCCTCGTGAGCTCGTGGGTCAGTTCGACGAGGGCGGCGAGGGCAAGCGCAAGGCGGTGGGACAGATGATGGACATTGTCTACGACGGTCTCAAGGGCGTCACGCTGCGCGCGCCTGACTACGAGACGCTCATGGTGGTTCAAGCCGGTCGTCGCCTCTACCGCGCACCAGGTCAGTCGCTCAGCTTGGGACAGACGGTCGCCCTCAACCGCAAATTCATCATGGGCTACCTGCAATTCAAGGATGAGCCGCGCGTGGTCAAGCTCCGCGACGAGGTGTTGCGATACAACAAAAAGCTGCGCTACGCAGGTCTGCGTGATCACCAGGTCGAGCGAGCAACACGGGCAGGCTGGCGCAGCCTCGGTCTTTTGGCCTATCGCCTCGGTCTGCTTGGACTGTGGGGTGGCCTGGCGCTTCCCGGAGCGGTGCTCAACTCGCCCATCATCATCCTCGCCAAGATCATCAGCCACAAGAAGGCCAAGGAGGCCTTGGCAGCATCGCAGGTCAAGGTGGCCGGACGCGACGTGCTCGCCACGTGGAAGGTGCTGGTCTCGCTGGGTGTTGCACCCATCCTGTACACCTTCTACGCCGGGCTTGCCACGTATCTGGCCCACAAGCTTGAGCTCTCGCCCCGCACGCGCGCTCTCATGCCGCTATACACGCTCATCGTGCTGCCCACAATGTCGTACTCCGCGCTCAAGTTTGCCGAGGTGGGCATCGATATCTACAAGTCGCTACCTCCGCTCTTCATCTCTCTCATTCCCGGCAATCACAAGGTGATCGTTGACCTGCAGCAGACGCGAACCAAGATCAGCGCCGACATGCATGCACTCATCGACGAACTCGCGCCGCAGGTGTGGGACGACTTTGCCGAGAATCGCATCTTGCCGAGCGCTGCGGCGCCGCCTACGCCACAGCGAGAGGCGCTGGTTTGGAAGCAGAAGAAGTCGACGAGCGGTGCGACCAACGACGCACTTAGCCACCCGCTGCAATGGATGGACGAGCGCCTGTTTGGATGGGGCAAACGCCGTCGCTCGTCGACGCGCCGATCCATGACGGCCGAGGATATCAAGACTCTTCGCAGCTCGAGCCTCACGCGAGGATCTGTAGCGGACGATGGGTCTGCGATCGAGGAAGCAGACGAGGAGCGCGAAGCAGAGGAGGCGGACGCATCATTCGAGGACGGCTCGGAAGCGTCGAGCTTCACCGAGAGCGGAGACGAGGATGAAGGCGATTACGAAGCCGTGTTTTCTATGCTCAACCCGGCCAACTTGGTCAACGGCCTGCGCAGCGGCGTGCTTAGCCCGGGTACGCCTGGCTCGGGGGGTCGACGCAGTCGAACCCATTCGCGCTCGCGAAGCGGCAGCCGTGGAAGCCTCGGAGGTGGAGCCAGCGGCGAGACGTTTGCGGAGAAGCGCAACCGAAGCAATCAGGATCTGCGGGCGTTGATGAGGGAGGGAGGCGCCATGTCGCCGACGGCGACTCGATCGAGCGGCATTCTCGACGGTGCTGGTTCCAGGCAGACCAGCAGAACATCGGCGCTGCCCGCCAGCTTGGCGACGACGAGCATCTCCGGCAATGGCGCCGAGAGCGGCACCGCAGCTGCGACCACGCGCCGAAACCGCACGCACTCGCTCTCGGAAGATGTGCACGTGGCCGAGCTGAAGAACGCCGGGCCTGCGGCCAAGAAACTACCGTTCTCGGCTGCCTCGCAAGCATTCGAGATGCAGCATCAAGGGGACGCCAAGCAAGCCGGGTTCAAGCCCAAGTTGGAGAGCATGATGAGCGCGGAAAACACGCCTCCTGCTACGCCCAAGCACGAGGCGAAGAAGAATCTCACTTCGCCGTTGCAGGTGGGCAACGCAGCAAGCTCCGATGGCAAGGATAACAAGGCGCAGTCATCGTGATACTGATGATTCGTCAATGGGAAAGGATGGATTCACTGAGTCATGCTTCAGCTTGTCGCGTGCAGCGGATATGTGTGTGTGTTTGTGCGCTGAGCTGTCAACCAAGCTGACTTTGAGAAGATATCGGGGGGATCGGAAGACAGCATGACTGAATCGCGTTGATGGACGACACGACGGGAACGAGGCCAGTGTAGCGATGTGGCATTACGTCGATGTGCAGACTGTATCGAGACCTTTCGAGCCCCAATTTCTACTCGATGCTCGTTTACGCCACGTCGCATCGCACCGAGCGCGACACAAAACGCGAACCTGTTTGGCGGCTTGGAATTTCGACCCAAGAGCGAGCGAGCAGGCGGAGGCGAGCAAACAAAGGCTGGTTGTCTCTGGTTCGAGCTTTGTTGGCCGGATTTGAGCTTCCGTCAGCCGCCAAGCCGCAACTCGCTTGCGTCGCACAGCACACGCATCGCAAGCCTTGCTTGCATTCAGCGAACGCAGTCTTCCATTGGAACGGCACCCCCCATAACGCACGCCACCACGCGATGCACGAGTCCAAGTTAAGCTCTTCGCACCACCAAGCTCTTGGTGCATTCCACGTCTCCATGACTCTGTAGGGAGGATGAGCATCAGAGGAACGAGAAGTCAAGAAGGGTCAGTCGATCGTCAAAGGCGAACAAAGTTGCGAGGCGAGGAGGATCTGCAACGCACATGCGTAGAAATTCAAAGAGATCCGCGGGTTTCAACATGTGCTGCAAAGCAGGGTTCTGAATCTTCGCTTTCCTCGCAAACAGGGCACACGGTGAAGCAAAGTCTGTGATGCTGCACATACAGGCGGTCCTGGCACTAGTAGCATGGAACGGCAAAGGTGCCCCGGACAGGCCTCGATGGACGTCGACGGGGACCTTGCCAACCACGAAGACTCAACATCGTTCGGGGTGTACCTACACAACTGTAGTTGCAGCAAGGTGTCACGAAATCACATCTTGCTGCTTGTGCTGGGCCCCAGGGTGGACAAGTCAGCGAGGCCCTCTTTGTCACCGGCACCACCCTGCCCTACGGCCCAATTGTGCGCACAGGGGTCCCATAGCCTGCATCTGCGTCTCCCAGACGTGTTGGAAGGGATGGGAAGATTAGAAAGCTGGAGAGAAGCAATTGGAACTCCGACGGTGGTCCATCTTTGGATTATTGGATGGCTCTCGCTTGTGACAACGAACAAGGTCTCGAATTCAGCGATCCGCGGCGTGCTGCTGTCTTGCGTTGGGCGTACCGTCTGTCTGCAGTGTCAACGTTCGGCCTTTGGGCAGGTCGCGCCGATTTCTGCCCTTTTCCAGCTCTGACCGATAATTCTTACATGCTCGCGGACTGCTGACCGCCTGGAGTTCCTAAATTCGCGTCCATCCATCCGCTCGTCCGTTGCTTCGTCACACCGCAGCAGCGCTGCTCAAAGAACACGGTAATCGCCCTTTCCGGTCATTCGATCCATTTTTTTCCCTTGCTTGGATCTCGATTTCGGTCAACATATCACGTTGGCTGACTGGCTGCCTCGCCTATTCTCAGTCAACTCAATCGGAATCAGTCGTTTCGGCTGCGACCCTCGTTCGCCTTCATTCACTTCCTGACGGTCGGCCACTCTTGTCGCTCCGTGTGTCAGTCAGCCCGTCGGCGTGGCCGTCTGTATCGCTTCTGTTTCAAACCCTTTGCCTTGCCTCCGGCTTCGTAATCCCAACTCGCCTGCGGCGCATTCTCCGACATCTCACAGGCCAAGGCAGCAGCAGCAGCAGCAGCGTGCACTCTCCACAACAGATCGTGCAGCCATTGACTGCCCTTCTTCAAGTCAGCCAGCTACCTCCGACGTCCGACAGCACCTTTCGTCCTCTTCCTCTCGACCCCATCATCTCGCATCTGCTCGGTAGGCTCTCGTTTTCCATATCGCTACCGACTCTCCTTTTGGATCTTCACCTCTGCCACCCGCCTTTTTTGGATCTGAAGTCGCCGCCAATCGACCGCATATCGCACACCGTCGTTACCGCCGAAATCGTACCCCAACCACGGAACAGCATAAGACCGTCTCGTATCCGTCACGATCTCGTCCGTCTCTCGTCACCCAGCCTCCAGGAAAATAGGCATAGACTCCCAGGGCATTCGATCGACGCAACCCCTCTCGCATTCCGACCATACCTGGACAAGCTCTCTGAGTCAACCTAGCCCTCCATGCAGAGGTAAAGGATCCGCTTCGAGACACTCTGTGGAAAGCCGGTGCCCGTCGGACGATCATCTGGATACTCTGACCATCGCGTCAACGGCCCACGAGCTGCTTGCTCACTACGGCTCCGACTGACGACCACTTTGCAGTCGGGTCAGGCCTGGTCAACTCTGCGACAGCACCACACGCACCTGTCGCCTGTGCGCCTGCCAGGCACTTGACGAACCACGGCGCCAGCCGAACTTGTCTGACAGCATGTCGCACTCACACGCGACGATCGCTTCGCCTTCGCGCAACGCCTCATCCACCTCCTCACTCCGAGCTCCGTCCACAGTAGCCTTACTCAACGCGCGCAGATCCTTTCTCGACACATCCGCCCTCTCGCCTCAAGAATATCTCGTCTACCTATCCAGTTTCAGCAGCATCAAGCCTGCTCCCAGCGGCCAACCAGATCTGATCGACGAACAGGATGCTTTGCGCTACCTTCGCGAAGAGTGCGGCATGACCATGGCCGACGAGCTCGACATCCTACCTCTCTTCGAACGCACGCCGCTCGGTCTTGGCTCCGGCCACTTCTTCGCTATGCTCCGCTTGGTTTCGTGGGCGCAGCAAGGAAGATCCGCGTCCAAAGACCTCATTTTCACCCAGACAAAGCCCGCGCGCATCGCTCTGCCAAAGAAGATTTCGACACCGCAAAGCGCATCCGCAGCAACTTTTGGAAATCCGCAGCAGATCACCTCGCCAGGACCAAGGAGCTTCACAGCGGGTCCACCACCGCTCGTCACCGTGCCAGCCCCGTCCAAGATGGCTCCGCCAAAGCCCGAGACCAGCACGAAGCCTTTGCTGACCCCAGTGCGCGAAGAGGCGCCTTTCAACGCCGACGACGGACCCGAATCCTCCAAGCCACCGCCCGCGGTGCCCGCCAAACCGCAGATGCCAAAGTTGGTCGCGCCCAAACCGAAGGTAGCCAATCCGAACGTGCCTCTCAACCTGGAACAGCTCCAGCGAAAGCCGGTGCCCATCCTGCCATCTTCCAGCGCCAACCCTTTCCGCGATGGTGCCGCTTCAACTACCGGCTATGTCAGCGGATCTGGCTACGCCGTAGCTGTGGGTGCCACTCCCATCGCGCCGGCCAATATCTCGACACCGTCCGATGCACTTCGCGGCTTCGACCCAGCACCCAACCCTTTTAAGCAGAGCAAGCCTCGACTGGTGAGACCGACGCCGGTGCGCGCCTCTTCCCCAGCATCCAACCCTTTCCGCAATGGCACGCCTGCGATGGCAGCTCAGACTCAGTTCCCCAAAGTCGTTTTCGACTCGGCCGACGATGCCGCATCCTCGCAGGCCAGCAGCTCGCGCTCACGGCAGCAACACACCCACCAGCCCGATCGACTTGGTGCAGGGTCACCGCCGCTACCTCCGCGCCCTGGCGACCGCAACCCACCCCCCTTGCCTCCCCGACACATCAGTCCGCTCATCCAAGCCGGTCTCAACGCCCGAAGCGAGGTGCGCAGGGCGCAAGAATCGTTGCCTCCCAAGACGTTCACCGTACTGCAATCATCGTCGGCTAAACACGGTGCGCCGGCGCCTGTCAAGCCGCGCCTGTTGAACGGACAGACAGCGCCGCCAGAGGTCGCCGCCGTCTCGTCGCACGTCAAGAGGCGGTCGGTGTCCGGCACAAAGTCGCTGCTGGGCGGCGGCAGTGTTGTTGGCGCAGCCTTGCAGCGTCGTGATTCGCAACAGTCCACCTCGGACGCGGGACGCAACGATGGCGAGGCGGGTGTAAACGCCCGGCGTGCATCCAGCCAACTGCACCGCGGCATCGTTGGCGGCAGCGAGGTGGGTGCCGGAAGCTCCATGGTCTCGCATGGGGCCTTGCATCACCAGCAGCAAAGCACGGTACCCACAGTAGCGCCCAAAGCAATCTATGCCAAGAAGGCAGGCTCAGCCAGCGGCGAAGACTCCTCGACAGTATCCAAGGTGAAGCCTACCCTCCCGTCATGGTTGAAGGAGCAGGAAGAGCTGCAGCGCGAAGCACTCGCATCTGGTTCGGAACCGCCTCCGCCTCCTCCAATCCAGCCCACAGAAGGTGGAGTTCGCGGTCGTGCGTCCCGAACGGTCGTCGACGAGCTGACTGACTCCGCCGAAGCCATGTCGGACGAAGTTGCCGCCGCCACCGCAGCATCGATTGAACGCCACAATCCTTTCTTCCCGCCACATCGCCGAGACGAAGGACGCAGCCCCAACCCTGCCGCATCGGATGCATTCGAAGATAGCCAAGTCAGCAGCAGTCGTCCGCTTGGACGCTCCAATACCGTCACTGGCGCCGGTGGAGCGCGTCCTGTGCCGCCGCGTCGTCCTCGCGTAGCCACAGCCGAGAACGATAGCACCATGGCCGACGACGGCGGTTCCCAAGTCTCGTCCAACGCACAGTGGGGCCATTCGCTAGCCTCTGGAGTACACGCTGGATTCAAACCCAACAAGGAACCCAAGAACAGCGGAGGACTGCGCCTGGTTCCGCCTTCCAAGCAAGCCAGGATGCTCAACATGACCACCGCCGAGCAGCTCGAGCAAGAAGGAATCCGACCCGCGAATGACCTGCGCAAAGTGAGCTCGGCGACGAACGAGGACACCCCTTCCACAGGTGGTGTCGTCGCCGCCAGCGAGAACTCCTCGGCTAACGGACCCATGAGCCCCACCACCCCTTCTGGCAACTATCCCTCCCACCAGATCCAGCCATCTGGTTTCATGCGACGCCAAGGGTCTCTCGGCTCCACAATTCGTGAGAAGGTCTCCGACATGTTGCGTCTTCAGGATCAACCACCCAAAGGCCAACGTCAGGTCGACTTTTTGACGCAGGACATCAACAACTTCGTCAACAAGAACGAGTGGCTTGCACGCAAACGTGACTCGTTCGTCCGATCTACCGGCGGTGGACGCGAGCGACTCATCTCCAACTCTCATGTCGAATCCGATGACGAAGATCAGAGGCTGGAACAGGACGAGGAGGACGATGCGCATCCGGACACGGATACGAACACAGCACCCGGTAACGACTCGACCGACTCCGCTCGCCGACGTCGACAGCACGATCGCGATCCCTTCTCATCGCCACCACCGGTCACACACCACAACGAGCACAACCCGCACCTGCACCAACCGCCGCCCCAGCACCCATCGGCTGCTGCAGCAGCAGCAATGACGGGAGGAATACGTCGAAGCGGATCGCTCAACCCAAAGCGGTCCAGCTCGTACAACTACCCGCAGCATCAATCCGGAGCACCTACGAATCCCAGTGCTCACCCTCCCCACCTTGCAGAGGCTGGAGACAAAAGTCGTCGGTGGTCCTCCTTCCACCAACCGCACAACTCGTTCAGCCAGCTGCAGATGCATTCGCATTCCTTCCTGAACAACAGCAAGACGGATGGAACCGCGAGCCACGGTTTGAGGGGCTCGGCAGTGGACGAGGAAGATGCGGACGACGAAGTGTTCGTCAGCGTCGCTCAGAGGATCAAGGCTGCCGAACAGACCGGCGCCGCGGGCTACGCACAGCTTTGAATCACACTTCTTTTTGTGTTGGCACAGCAAATTCAGTCTTTTCCCGTTTTCACAGCCCTCTTCCATCGTCAGTCGCCCCCGGACTGTCTTCGAATCCGTAACGAGTGCATCGGAACAGAATGCCTGCGAGTCCCCAAAGTGAGAGCCAACGTGAGGATCCGGCACAAACGATGCGGACACACCAGTCAGCCACCAGCAGGTGAGCAGCAAGCCGAGAAAAATGCACATGAGTTGCGAAGAGAGAAGGGCAAATGAAAAACAAAGTTTGTAAGTTATGTACGACTCGCAAGAAAGTTGTGGGATGTGTCGGCATTCGAATGCTATGATGTCGTAAAAGTTGATGGAGAGACCTTGTTCACGCCGACATGGTTCAGGGCTTTCCGCGGCTGTCTTCCTTCCTGACGCCATTCGCACCAGGCGCAATCGATGAAGACGCCGAGGGTGCAGAGCCTACGACAGCCATCGAATGGTGTGACATGGACTGTCGTTGCGCCATCGACAACCTCGCCATGACGCCAGGCGGCGGCGGAGGTGGGTGACTTCCGTCCCTCCTCGCAAGCTGCACGCCAGCCCCCTTGATGCCCATCCGCTTGTTGTATCTGTCAATCTCCCACTGCGCCAGTCCATCCGGACCAGACCAGTTGGCAGATGACGTGCGTGGGCGACGGATGCGGTTGGCAGTACGTTCGCCAGGCAGGATCTTCTCGAGCTCAACGGGACCTTGCGGAATACCAAAGATCTCGTCTGCGTCCACCGTGGACTGCGCGAGCAAAGCAGCATCCAGCGCGTCACCTTGAGTCCACAAGGGCATGGCGGCTCGCTTTTGGATGGTCTCTTCGTCCTCCGAGTCGGAATATTCGGATGCAATGTCGGGCAACGGCTCGTCCGGATCTTCCTGAGCCGGATCGTCGTACTCTTCGAAACGTCCTCCGGCGGCATTCTGCGTCTGAAATTGCAGTTGGGCCGCGCGATGCAAGTCTTGCTCTCGCAGAGCTGCTGCGTTGGCGGCAGCTTGAGCTTGTGCTGCATTTGATGCAGCTTGCTGCTGCTGCTGCTGTTGCAACTGAAGCTGTTTCTGCTTCTGCATCTGCATCTGCAGCTGCTGCTGCTTGGCTTGCTGGAATGGATTGGAAGAAGAAAAGTTGGCATTGGCCATGGTTTTGGCTGCCGTTTGCGGCGCCGGAGCAACTATCTTGCCGTTGCTGGCCATCAAAGAGGCTGCAGCAGCTCCATTGCCGGCGGTTGCACCTACGCCGGGGATGCGTGGCGCTGCTCCGAATCCTGCCGCTGCTGCCGCCGCGCCTGGTTTCATGGCCAGCTTGATCTGCTGCGGTGGCTGAACACCTGCTTGTGGCTGAGCACGCTGTTGCTGTTGTTGCACCTGTGCCTGCGTCGGAGCGCCAGGCCGTATCGACGACTGGCTGATGGTGCGCACCATCTTGGGAGCGCCGATCTGCGAGGTTGCCACTGACGTACCGGGACGAGCGTTGGGGGGGACTTGCTGCTGCTGCTGTTTCGCGGGAATCTGAGAGCTGGCTGCTGCAGCCTCCTTGTCGTTTGTCACGCGTCGCTTCTTGTTGCTATCCTCGCTTTGTTGTTGCTGCTGCTGCTGCTGCTGCTGTTGTTGGACTGTGCCCTGCATATAGCGGCTCTTGACACCGGCATAGCTACCGTTGAGGGCGCTCGCAGGGCGCGAGGGCGGTCCGCTGCTGACAGCGCTGACAGCGCTGACAGCGCTCGTCCTAGAGCTTGCTGAGCTGCTTTGCAGACTGCCTGACGTTGCAGAACCACCGACGACGATGTTGCCCAAGAGGGCGGCCGGGATAGCAGCTGGTGCGCCGTTGGAAGAGGCCATGCTGGCATCTTCGAGGCCAGATCGGCCGATGCGGTCATTCTGATCGCGCGCACGCTTGCGGTTCTCCTTTTCGAGCTCCTCTTCGGCGACGGCTTTGGCACGCTCTTCCTTCTTGGCCATCAGCATTCGTCGACGCTCTTCCTTTTCCTTTGCTTTGCGCTCCTCCTCCTCGACCTGCTTCTTGCGCAGCATCTCGGCGCGAGCGATGCTTGTGAGCTTGCCGTTAGCAAGCGCCGATGCGTTCGCGCTCGAGGGGGTCGAGTTGACCTGCGGTGGTTTGCCTGAAGGCGGAGGGCTTGCAAGCAGGGCACCTGGGATGGCCGGAGCCGGCGCAGGCGCTGCTGCTACGGCCTTTTGGTCGGCAATGCTGGCGCTAGTGGCGCTGCTGGGTAGATTGGCACGCGGCTGGAAGGTGCTCGATGCTGAGATCTTTGTCTGAGCGGCTGCAGTAGAAGTGTTGGTCGTGGTGGAGGCATGGAGCCCGAGGAAGCCCTTGATCTTTTCACCAATGCCCCAGGCCCTCGAGGGAGATGCAGAGGGCGCTGGCACACCGGACTGCTGTGCTGCGCGCGCTGATGCCTGTGACTTCATCTTCGACGGGGACGCGGCATTGGCAGCAGCTCGGAGACTGCTCGCCTTGGTAGGCGATGTTGGACCTGCCTTCGCAAGCGCCTTCGCGGCCACCTTTTTCGGGGAAAGAGAAGCCGTCTTGGCGGTGCTTGCCGCTTTGTTCGCAGCAGCCGATACCACAGCGACTGGGAGTGGCTCCTTTCTGGCGGCCGTCTCGGTCGCGATCTTGCCAGATGTCGAAGGGTTCGTCGTCACGGTTGATGTTGCTGGAGCTGGCACACTGGATAGCTCGGGCGTATTCTCCCTCGAGCGAGCGTCGAAGAACTGGCTCTCTGCTGCTTCCATCTTGGAGGTGGTCTGGGTCGTCGAAGTTGCGGAGACGACGCGTTGGGTCTCCACCACTTGCTTCGTGACAGGCTCGACGACCTCCTCCGCTGGAGTCTGCGGCAAGGATTTGTTCGTGTCGCGCTGTGCTTGCGATTGTACTTGGAACGATGGCGCAAACGGCAGGCGACTTCCTTGCCAGTTCTTGGGAGGTGAGTGAGCAGGAGTAGTGCTGCCGCCCATGGTAGAAGACAGAGTGGGTAGCTTAGTGTTGTGCTTGGGGCTGCCGAAAAGCGCAGCAAGACTTCGAGGCTGCGTTGTAGGGCTTCGTGGCTCCTGCGACCGGTTCGACTGGAACAGGGTTGCGCTATCTTTGGGCTTGGGCCCTGGCGAAGCCGACCTCTCTGCTTTCTGCTCGCTTGCCTTCATCTGCTCTGCTAGCTTGCGGGGAGACTTACGAACACTGCCGGTGCGAGGCGGAGGCCTCATCGGCGAAGTGGCGGCGGCTCGAGAAGGAGAGCGTGCGGGCGATCGTGGGATCGCAGAAGCTTTGATAGTCGACTCGCCACTCTTGGTACCTGCGGCGATCTTTTCGGTCGATTCGGAGCCGGAGTCTGAGGATCTCGAGTCCGAAAGCCTCGAGGTGTCAGACGGAGCGTGAGTCCTTTGCGATGTCAGCACCTCTGCATCGGTGGCGGCATTGGAAGAGTCGGGGACGACGAGCGGCGCCATGGTGGCTGCCTCGGTGCTCGGCGACGTTACGGAAGACGCCGATTGCGCAGCTGAGCTGGCGCTCGCGCCGCTTCCAGTGCTGCGAGCAACGTGAGCCAAGTTGTTTCGGAACTGTTCGAGCTTAGACGCGGGCCCGGTAGCCGGGGTCTTCTTTGCTGCCAACATTTTAGCGGACGATGGCGTCTTGGCGGACATCATCGCTGCAGCGAGCTTGGACATCTTTTGCGGAGGTACGGTTGAACTCGAAGCGGTGTCTACTGTGGCTTGAAGGGCTACATCGCTCTTGCGCTTCTTGGAGCTCGGTGCCGGTGCCGCATTGGCGAAGGTGTTGGCCTGCGTGTTGGCTGCGGTCTTTTTGTGCATAGCAGCAAAGGCGGCACCGGCGACGAGGCCCGCTTCGTCTTCATCCGAGTCCGAGTCAGAGTCATCGCCGCTCTCGAGAGCTTCCTGATCGGCGATCTGTTTGCGCAGACTCTTGTTGAGGAAGCTGGAGCGGAAACCGGGACCGGCGGGAGTCGAAGCAGGATGAATGGTGGTGGTTGCGTTGCTCGCGCGCGCATCCCTAGCGACGGCAGGCAAGCTCTTCTTTGCGCCGTAGGAGGCGAGCGTTCGCTTGATGGGTTTGTCGACGATGCCGTCCTTCTGCTGTTGCAGCTTGCTAGTGAGGAGGGCAGACGCCGCTTGACGGGCACTTTCGAGTTTGGGGTCGACGAGTGTGCCCGAGACCGTGTTATCGTGGGACCGCGCTGTGTCGGTCGTGTCAGCGTGAAAGGAGACCGTGTTGCCTTCGCTGCGAGTGCTCTGTGAAATGCTAGTGGACGTCACCGTAGCCTCAGAATTGTCGACTTGGGCAGCTTTGGACTTGCCAGCCGCCACTTGTTTTGCGGTCTCGACGTCGGAATCGCCATCCGAATCGTCCTCGTCGGAATCTAGGATAGAAACGGCGTTGTCGCATGATTCCGCCGCCTGAGTAGTCTGGGCATGCTCGTCACGAGCACGAATCTTGAGAGGCGAAGCTTGCGGTGGAGGTGGCGTAGAGGCCCTCGGCATGGTCTCGTCTGGTGAGCGGTCTGCTTGAAGCGACGCTTCCGTGACCATGCTGTCATCCTCCGCGGCCCTATCTTTGTGCGTCGTCTTCCTGCCTATTGCGATACTTGTCTGCACAGCTTTCTTGGCTCCGTTCTTTTGTGTATTGATATCCGCGAGCACCTTCCGACTTGGCCTGGAAAGAGGAGAGGAAGATCTGTCGTCGACGCCTCGAACGCCTTTTGCTTTTGCCTTGCCACGGCCCTTCTGCGGCTCGACAGTAGAAGCAGTACGTGTTCTTGAGGCTCGTGTCGGTAGCGGTGCGTTCTCCTTGTCGAATACATCGGCCGCATCGACGAATGGGTCGTTTGAGACGTTCAGTGCGCCACGAGACCGGCCCGCCGTACTCGTAGCATCACGAGCGCGTACACGAGTACGGGTGGGAGATTTGAGCAATTCTCCGGCCAGCTTGGATGGTGATGCGACGGTGCGCGATGTGCTTCTGTATGTAAACAAATAGGCAGTAATGAGCTCAGAGGTCAGGATGTTTTGCTTTCACGAGGTCTGGTGGCGGCTTCGATGTGCAATAGAGAGCAAGCAAACACTCACGCATACTTGGCAAAGATATCGTTGGCGTGTAGAAGGCTGTCTGCGATAAAGTCGATACCTTGCTCTTGAAGGTTCTTGTAGAAGAGGGACATGTCGCAGCATTTGCGCATGTTGTTGACATGTCCAAGAAGATGCGCTTCGGGCGTCATTGGCGAGCTCGAGCTACTGCTGCAGCCCAAGCCGCTTGCCGAATCGTCGAGTGCCGGGACACGGCGTGAAGCCGATCGAGCTGTCGGCATGGTCGTTGTATAGTCGAGGAGAGCTTAGCAGAAGAAAGATACGTGCTAGTGCCGATTAAGTGGATGCAGATTGTCAGAGAGCTTTGCTGAATTGACTGAGCAGGTGGATGTAGTCGATGGGATGAATGTCGTGCGTCAATCTGTCGTGTACTTGAGGCGAAGCGTAACGCGTTGCGCGGTCGTGAGCAAAGCGGTCTACAAGGCAAAGGCTTGTCTAAGACTCTGAAGCTCAGCTCGAGGAACGGCCAAGTCGACTGAGCGCCGAACAGGAGAGCCGATGGCCAAGAGGATCAGTGTTGGGTGTGATCCGAAGAGTGATGGTCGAGATGAATGCAGCACAATGTGGAATTGGTCAAAAACCACAAGCGGTAGCGCAGAATACGCGGAGTTGCCGACTTGACTCTAAACAGCACACAACCGGCTCAGTCCCTCGATCCTTCCAAAGAACACACTGCAGTACATCCTCGCTCCACGTTCACATCGGCTCACGCGCCCTTTCTCACGCTCGTCAATTGGACCAGCTTCGTACTTTCTATCAAGTCTGTGCTCCTGAGTGGCAGGCTTGCGAACGCTTTTGTGTCGCAAGCACTTAGTGCACATCATAGACCACAGAGAGGAGCGCTTTTGACTGTTCTGTCTGAGCTGCCAGCCGAGCCAGTCTCGGACAGCTTGCAACACACGCACAGAAAGCTGCACGGCTAGCGCGCTGCGTACATTTCGCGACTCAGAGCCTTCACGTGATTTCCACCACTATTGTTTTTTCGTCTCATTTTTGTCTTTTCGGTTGTCGTGCAGAATGGTCTAACAATTTCGGATTGTCCTCATGCTTGCGGGCAAGGAATCGACTGACTTGAACCGGCTGTACACACAGGCTTTTGCACAGACGTACAGGCTCTGAGATGGTTGTGCAAAGATTGGAATCAGAAGCCTCGTCCGAGATCCTCCTTGAAGCAGAGAGTGGTTCCATGCCGCGACTCGCCCACCTTCCACTCGTCCAGCTCTCGCTGATGCTCTTCTTGAGAATGGTACGGCAGCACGGCGATCTCGCAGACCCTTTCGAAAAGATGGTCGATGACGGCGTTGAGTCGCACACCAGTCTGCGCGAAGTCAGGTTGCGCGTTGACCTCCAGAAGCCAAACATTGAGCTCTTCGCCTTTGTCGGCACTTTGCCCTGAATCGTGACCGACCAAGAGGTCGACGCCGAAAACCTCGAATGCGTTGGGCCACATCTGCCAGTGGATGCTCCCTGCCTTTGCCGCTGCTTCGAAAGCAGCACCAATTACACCGGAGGCTTTGCGTCGCACATCTTGGATGGTCTCTGCTGAAAGTGTCTCATCATCACATGGCTGCTCTGCGTCCACTCGCTTGATCGTGGAGCCTGCAAGATCAGACCACAAAAAGACGTTCTCTTCCTTGGGCCGAGCATCGTTGCCCACAGCCAAGGAACCGTCGTCCTGCAAGCACGTGTTGGTCAGGTGACAACGAAGGTCGCGCACTGTATCGTTCGTCGGCGCTTGATAGTCTAGCGGAGCAAAGAGTGCCAGCATGTCGTCGTGCAAGTAGACCGCGAGCCCAGCCACGCAGAGAACATAGGCGCGAAGATGAAACTTTCTGGCGCTCGATCCCGTCGCATCGCTGTCTACGCGAAGTTTCTGCGACAAGGACGCAGCAAGAGCGTTTTGACCTTGTTGGGAGCTGACAGGATTTATCAGGAGCGGTGATGCTAGATATTCTTGGATCACAAAGTGTCGCAGTTGGCTTGCCATGACCGAAGTGTCCTTGCCCCCATAGCCGCTCTGCTCCTCTTCTGAGCAGCTGGCACCGTCCTCTTCGTCGTCCGAGTCGGGTTCGAACTCCTCGAATATCGTCTGCAGCTGCTCCAGCGTGCTAAAGATGCGGATTCCGTTCCCTCGATCAGCCATGCCGGGCTTCAAGATGAACCACTTGACATCAGCGAGTCGCTCTTGCTGGACCGCGGCCTCGTTTGCCTCGAGCAGCTCGGCCAAGTCGTACAGGTCGTCCATCAGCAGCTCATCCAGTTCGTCGGCGAACTGAATCTCGAGATGCCATGTTTGTGGTGTGCATGTCCGGAAACGGTTCGAGGCAGCGCCTGGTGGAAGCTTGACGGCATACGTGTTGAGCGCAGATGCCAGGTAGTGCTTGCGAATGAGCGCTTTCCTGATAACGTAGCTTGAGCACTGAGGCTGCTTTCCCTTGGCGGATGAAGAAGGGCCGGGAAGTAGATCCTCAAAGGGAAGCAGGTCGTAATCGACAAGGTAGAGATCTTTATCTGAGGGAGCCGTTTCTGTGGCACCGTCACCTTGCTCCACCTGCCAGCCTCGCGACGAAAGCACCTGGCGTGCTGCCCGGAGAGCGGCAGCCTGTGTATAGTCGGCGCCAGGGAATGAGACAAGAGCAGTCTTGCCGGAAGTGGAACCGGGTGAATCAGTCTTCGCAGCCATGACGGAGACGATGTTGAAACGGCCGTCAAAGCTCTATACGCCGATGATGATGACAGGCAGCAACATGAACGAATGGTCTTGGAAGATTTGGGGAAACCCCTAAAAACTTTCCGAAAGCACATTCGAGATCTGTCACAGACGGCGGCACGCTACAGTCTGTGGAGCACAACTGACAGCCAGCCTGCAGCAGGAGTGAGGTGACGTGCTCTAGCCAATTCAGAGCTGGTCGGTGTCGCTTCCGCTGAAAAACGCCTGTGTCCGTGCTCTGGGGCTGCATCGAGCTCATTTGGACCCTGAATCAGCCGTGACTACATGCAGCTGACATTAGCCGCTTGCTCTCAGACAATTGCCTTCTTCTCGTCCCTCTTCCACCTCGCCATCGTATCGCCCTTTTGCCAAGATGAGCCGCGAAGCCATCTTGCTCGAAACGATCGAGATCGAAGAGATCCCGCTGCATGTTCATCTCAACCAGACGAGCCAAGCTTTACAACCTGCGGCTATCGAGGAGGACCAAGATGACGCGCGGTCGCTGCTATACCTATTTGACGACAATGACTTTGAACGAGCTGCTGCCTTCTTGGCCATCGAGGAAGCGCGCCAACAGGCTGAGGCTCGAGCTCACGCGGCGGCTGAGGCTCTGATCGAGGCCGAGACCCAGAGGCAGAGAACCCAGACGCTGGCAGGTCGGCTCAGACAGCTGATGGACGAGGATGACGAGCTTATCGACATGCTCGGTCGACGGCTTCTTGCTACCCGTGGCTACCAGGTCTCTGATCTCTGGAATCCGCAACACTACCATCACCATCATCATCAGCACCTGCGGGCCAGTCCTAGCCGCGGCGAGGACGTAGCACGTGCAGCTCGGTCTACCGATGTCTACGCGGCCTGGAGTGACCTCGCTGACCAGACTGGGCTCACATTGAATCATCGGCCCAGCCCTTTCATCCACGCTGCTCCGGTCTTCCTACGCGGACACGCACCTTACCAGCCTCGTGCTCGGAAAAGCTCAAAACGCGTTCCGCTAGGAAGTGTGGGCCCTTCGTCAGCAACCACAGCCAAAATCCCAGCTCGCACTCAGACCAGAGTCGCGGTCCATCCGCTTACAGGTATTCCCATGCTGTTCTTTGAAGAGACCTCAGACACGAAAGAAACAGGGACGCCTCCAAGTAGCCAACCTACCACGGCCTCGCTAGACGATCAAGCCGAAGGTGATTTCGACGCCTGGCCCATTGACGATGAATCCGATCTCGACTGGCTCGGTCGCGAATTGTTGCATCGTCAAGGCGGCGCTGATGTCTGGATTCTCGGGACTGACGATGGGATCGGATTCACCGAGCCTACGTCCACCGCTGCTGCCGCGCCTACAACTAGCTCAACCACTGATAGATGCACAAGCACGAATGCGTCCGAGTCGATCGGTCCGATTCTTCCCGTTCACGTCGAAGAGGCCGACAGCGATCACGATACACCAAACGTCGCGAGCGAGCCGGCTCTGAGCAGTCCATCGCATCGTGTCGCTGCTGCGCTAGCGCAAGCAGCGCTGCGAAGCACGCAAAGCCAGCAGCCGGCGTCGCCTTCGTCGCAAAAGACGGGACAGACGAGAAAGCAGCGTTCAGCCACCATCATGTCGGAATCCGAGGAGGAGGAGCTCGAGACCGTCGGACGGCCTGTGGTCGAGGAGGAGCAGGAGCAGAACAAAGCCGAAGCGAGCAGCCTTGATGATCGTCCGCGAAAGACGGTCAAGGTGATGGATGTACGCTAGTTCACTCTGATATCGCAATTCTAATGGAGTGATGCCAATGATGTTGTCTGCTGTGCCATACAATGCGTGCTTGAGCTTACTCTTCTGATGGTGTGCCTTCGCTTCCTGTATGTGCAGAACAAGGGCTCGAGTCTATTGTCAGTTTGCGTGCGATATCATCTGAGCAGCAATGTTTCCATGGACTGACCTTCGCCATCATCAGCAACGTCATCGTCATTGGCAATATCGCCCGCGCTGATCTGCATCTCAGCCTGACCTCTCTTCAATCTTGCGACCAGGTCTTGGCCGAGCTGCGATCGTGATTTGGTGCCATAGGAGAGGAGGTCTGCTGGCAAGTCGCCGTCTTTGTTGGGAATTGTTGGGTCTGCACCTGCTTCCAATAGCTCGTTGACTGGTTGAACAGGGGAGGAAGGTCAGCTTTGCCTTGTACACATCCACGTGAGTGAAAGGTCGGACTTACCGATCCAGTTCCTGATCTCTTCCACCTCCTTTGCCGCTTCACCGTCTGGAATATCGACGTTGACAGCAGCATGCAGCGGTGTATCGGCGTTGGTGCGATCCTGATAGTCGACATCGATTTCCAGGTTGAGGATCTCAGGTAGGACTTGTGTCGACTGTTGGGCAGCAGCGTAGTGGAGAGCATTGCGCCCTACTCCATCGCTGTGGTTGGCATCAAAGGCGCCGGAGGAGATGATCTCTTGCAGCAGATCAAGATCGTCCGTCCTCGCTGCGTGGAGAAGTCTCTTGTCTGTTTGCGCATGCACAAAGGGGAGTGGTCAGTGAATACAGCTGCGGCGATAAGTGATAAGTGGAGGAGGACCAAGTGAAATGCTTACTCTGGACGTCGATCTGGTGGACGGCGTCGTCGTTTTCTTGATGGTCCGACATATTTGCGCTCTGTTGCCAATTCAGATATGTTGCTGCTGTGCAATAGTTTTTTGGTGGTGATTGGATGTCTGAGGATGAGAAGATTGCACGACGGTGTTGGGTGTTGGCTGTCATGCACGCCCGCACACGCCTTCCGAGCTGCAGAGTGTTGGACTGAGTGGTCTCAATTTCGATCGCCCGATCTGCTCACTGCCAGTCGACTATCGGTTGGATTGTTTCGGGTTGCGGAGGCTGAGGAATTTCTCGTGTGGCTCTCCAGCTGAGGCGCAAAAAAAAGTTTTTGGAAGAATTGTGGATTTCTCCACACGACTTTCTGCTCGACCCTTCGCTTCAACCTGGTCGCCATATACCTTGCCCCTACTTCCCTTCTACACCATAACACAGAGCGTCGAGGAGACTCGCATTGCGATCAATCGACGGATAGATAGGCACTGGAATCCGATATGCCTGGCATCAAAAGGAAGGCGGAGGCAACTACCTCAACGCCATCCACATCCAAACATGCAGCTAGTCCCTCGGCAAGATCGACACCAGCATCAGCATCGCGCAAGAGCAAACATGCTACGACGTATATGGACGACAGTGACAACAACGACGACTTTGATGATGAGGAGGACTTGTTAGATGCTGCGCTGCATGGTACTGGATCGGCTGCTCTGCCGGATGCAGAGGATGACGACGATGATGATGATGATGACGACGACGACGAGGAAGAGGACGACGACGAAGAGGAGGACAGCGACGATGACGATGATGATGTAGAATCAGAAGCAGCATCTCAGGATGAGATCGAGCTCGCGTCGGATCAGGACGACGATGGTGACGACAATGACGAAGATGACGAGGAAGAGGACGATTTCGATCGAATCGAGCGATCCGAAGTTGAATTCATGTCGGACGAGGACATGGATGGAGGCTTTGAAGATCTTGAGGGCGCAGAAAATGATGGACCTAATGCCGATGCATCGCAATTCGATGAATCTTCTGCGTCAGGATCTTATTCCCGCAAGCCTACCAAAAGCGCACTCTACGCTATCCCAACACTCGCCGAAGTCCAAGGTCTCAAGGAAACTGGCGAACTCTTCAAGAACAACGTCTTCAAGCTCAAGGTTGACGAAATGCTTCCAGAGGTGAGGCCTGCCTTCAACAAGGCGAGCGCTCTCGAAACCGTTCTCCGCAGGCTGCACCAGCTCTTCCAAGCTCTTTCACCCATCGAGCCCCTACCTGTCGGCGAGGCGATCAAAAGCTTCCAGAAGCGCACCTCTGGATCCAAGGTTCGCATCCCGTTCCCAGACCCAGCGCCCAAGACCGACGCCAACTACAAGCTAGGATTTGAGAAGCCGTCACAAATGCATCTCGTAGGCAGCTGGCCCCTTAAGTCAACGGCAAAGCGACCCGAGGGCGTCGATGTCGACATTGCCGCTGTAATGCCGTCGAGCCTCTTCCAGCCAAAGGACTACGTCAACTTTCGATACTTCCACAAGAAAGCGTTCTACCTCGCCGCACTCGCACATGCTATACAGACAGCAGAGGACGAACATGATATCCACCTCGGCGTCACGGCTTCCTTCGGCCTCGTAGATGCGGATCCAAGACGCCCCGTGTTGGTGCTCAGGCCCATCCACGACAAGTCCGAGACCGACTTCTCCAAGCTCAAATGCACCATCCGCGTTCATCCTTCTGTCGAGATCGACACATTCAAGCCGATCCATCTCGGGCCGCTGCGAAGCAATGTGCGTGTGGCGTCTGCTAACGGCGAGGCTTCGACCGATGCTTTGTCAACTACCACTGCTACACCGCGCTACAACGCAGCCATCCTCGCGGACAGCCTCCACCTGCCGCATCTCGTTTACCTTCACAGCATTGTCCAGGCATGCCCCGCGTTTGCCGACGCATGCCTCTTGCTCAAGACCTGGGCTTTCCAACGCGGCTTCGGGTCTGGAGGCCGGCTCAACCCCAAACACGTTCACGACGCCGATCAAGATCGACGCAGGCTCGTTGCTGGCACCGGATCATTTCGCTTCATCCTCACCATGATCCTCGCGCATCTCTTGCAGGGAGAGGAAAAGAAGACCGGCTGGACGAAACGCGATACCACCAACGCCGGCCGCAGCAAGCTCGCCAACAGCTTCTCGAGCTACCAGCTCTTCCGTGGTGTCATGGATTGGCTGGCAAAGCACGATTTCAAAGCTAGTCCCGTATTCATGAAGTCGATGCCCGAAGCTGGTCTTGCCAGTCGATCGGACAAGATGCCGCGCCAGGAATTCAGCCAGGTCTTCGAACGCGTCTTTGTCGACCCCAGCGGCATGCTCAATCTGTTCGCGTTCATCCCAACTGGATCGATTGACCTGCTCCAGTACGAGGCGAGGAGGACGTTCGAGATGCTCAACGATCCAAGCTCGGATCACTTTGACGCGCTCTTCTTGCAAGACCGCAACGCTGCTCCGTTTACTTTCGACGAAGTGGCGCGCATCAATCTTCCCTTGTCCGCAGCGAAGGCGTCGGCGAAGGCAGAAAGCAATGGCAACGGCACCGGCATCTCGGCTTCCACATCAATCCAGCGCGCCGATTTCGGCACCTCTTTCCAAGCTACCATGACCCAGGTCAGCTCCACAGCTTCGCGTGCTCTCGAAGGCCGAGCCAAGCTCGTCGCGCTCTTGCACCGCGCTACAGGCGGACTGGCTTCGACATGGAGACTGGACGGAACCCGACCTTCCGCTTCAAACGATGCCGAGATCGGTCTCGTGCTCGACGGCGAGCAAGCGTGGAGGATGGTCGAACACGGCCCCTCGAGTCAAGAGACGGAAAAGGCAGAGCAGTTCCGTGCGTTCTGGGGCAAAATGTCCGAACTGCGTCGATTCAAAGACGGCAGAGTGCTCGAAAGTGTCGTTTGGCCGGTGACGACGCAAGCCTCTCGATGGGCCATTCCACGTCGGATCCTCTCGTATGCGCTGTTCCGCCACCACTCAATTCACGAGTCGCAGATCCAGTTCGTCTCGTCCCACTTCGAATCGCTGCTGGACATCGACACAACCCTCGCGCGAAGCGCACACCTCGTCAGCACAGAAGAAAAAGGCTTTACGCTTGTGCAATCAGCCTTCGACCAGCTATCCAAAGATCTCCGCGCCCTCGAGTCTCTCCCACTCTCCATCATCTCCATCTCTCCTGCTTCCCCCGGCCTGCGCGGTACGAGCGCCTTTGTCCCCGCTCCCCTCAACATCGACTTGCTCGGCGATCGCATCCCCGACTCTGCATCCTACCTCCCCGTCCACGACATCATCCTCACCTTCGAAGGTTCCGGCAAGTGGCCAAACGAGCTCTCCGCCATCCAAGCCATGAAAGCGGCGTTTTTCGAACGCATGTGCGCCGAGATCACCAACAAGCTGCCCGGAACGACATGTCGTGTCGCGTTCGACCCTAACGCATCCAGCAAGATGGAGGACCAGTGTTGGTTGGAGCTCATCCTGGCTTCTGGGTTTGCGTTCCGAGCGCGGGTGATGCACAACCGAGAAAAGCTGCTGTTGGAACGGATCCTGGCGGATCGGTTCGAATCTGCGGGCGCGAAGCGTCGAGCTCGCAAGATCTTGCTCGAATGGCAGGGCCGGTTCGAGACGTCGACGCTGCATCACTCGTACATTGCGTCGATGGGTCATCGATTCGCGTCGTTTGGCGGTGCGGTGAGGTTGACAAAGAGATGGCTGGCCAGTCAGATGCTTTCGTCCGCTGCTGTGCCGGAGGAGCTGATCGAGTTGGTTTGCGCAGCAGCCTATCTGTCGCCGGAGGAAGGTGCGCCGGCGTCTGCGGTAGCGGGACTCTTGAGGATCCTGCGACTGCTGGCCAACTGGAGGTGGAAAGAGGAGCCCTTGATGGTGTCCATCCAAGCGGTGATCGATTCTGCTTCCACCAAGGACATCTACACCTTCCCCACAGAGAAACGAACCGAAGTGGAAGCGAACTTCACCGCTGCACGAGGCAGCGACCCTTCGATGGCGCACCGCGCGTGGTTCGTTGCAACCGAGACCGACACCGAAGGATTCGCATTCGGTCGCAAGGGTCCTGTAGGAGGCGTAGCCGACGGCATCAAGAAGCTCGCCCGCAGCGCCGTTCGCGTGCTCGAAGAGGCCACCTCTCTCACCGAAGATCAGGTGCTGGCGCTCTTCACGCCTTCGCTCGAGCACTACGACTTCCTCATTCACCTGGATCCCGCCGTCTTGCCTCGATACAGCGAAAACGTCCGTGCCGACCCAACAGTGTGGGGAGCAAAACGTACGAAATACGCCAACGACGCCGCTGCCACCATCCAGTCGAACGGAACGCTGTTGGGCCCCGGACCGAAGCCAGGGTTTGATTCGGCGGAAGCGTTCCTGATGCTGCTGAGGGAGCTGTACAGCGATTCTTTCAGATTGTACCACGATCAGCACGGTGGAAGTGTTGTCGGTGGACTGTTCAACCCTTCGCTCGATCGCGAGCGTGACTTCAAGGTCGGGCTGGGATTCTCGTCTCAGCCGAGCAACGCGGGCAGCAAGACGCAGGTGAAGCTCAACAAGCCGGCGATCGTAGCCGAGATCGAACGCTTGGGTCAAGGTCTCGTGCAGAAGGTCGAGCTACGAGGCGCCTAAGGCAGAGTAAGGCTGCTTATCATCTCTGTCGCTCCAGGAATTCAGCACTTCTTGCAGACGACCATATCTGATTCTCTCTATTTTGCGTGCGATCATTGAGAGAGACCACCACCTTGAGTATGAGCAGCCCGAGATGCAGAAGTGAAGTAGGCGCACAAAAGGCGGCGTGGTGTGTGTGTTTCGGGAAGCTCGACGACAAGGTGCCGACCAAGATCGATGCATGCTGTTTCGGACTAACATGCTTGCGGACAAAGTGGAAACCTCCACCTGCCAAAAAAAGGTTGATGATTGCGCGCAGTCGACCCTGCATACGACGCACAGACGATACACGTGTTCCTTGCCCACCATCATTAGCATCTTTCGTAGCTTGTAGTCTTCCTGTCCGGACCAACACCAAAGATCCTTCCGCGGCTCTGAAGTAGACAACAATCTCTGCTGTTCCTTCTCTCAGAGCTACAAATTACCACAATGTCCGACCTTCTCGATCCAGCAGCATTGCTCCAAGTTCTGCAACAGCAGCTTCTCCCCACCTCCTCTTCCTCTTCCACGCCACTCCTGCGACATCCGGCAGACGCACTTGCCGCCATCATCCACACCATCCTCACACGACTCGACTTCCGTCTCACCGGTCTCTCCGAAGACGACCGCCTCCCCCCTTCTACCACCGACTCCTCGTCTACTTCCACCAACCGTCTTCCGTCAGAATGGAACTCCAAAGGACCCGATCACTACTGCTTTCGATACAAGCATCACCAATCCTCGCTCGATTACCTGATCAGGATCGTCAAGCTCGGCAACAAGGCGGTGATCCACGGCGTGGCGTTGCAGGGGACCAAGACGAGTACGATGGAGGTGGTGCTGAGCGATTATCTGTCGACGAGCTTTTGGCCGTGGCCTCGTCCAGAAGGGGCGGAAACCGAGCCTTTGGTGAATGGGTACATTGGCAGTTCGAGGATCAAA
Source organism: Pseudozyma hubeiensis SY62 (assembly GCF_000403515.1). Taxonomy (NCBI): domain Eukaryota; kingdom Fungi; phylum Basidiomycota; class Ustilaginomycetes; order Ustilaginales; family Ustilaginaceae; genus Pseudozyma; species Pseudozyma hubeiensis. The sequence continues at coordinate 70,174 of NW_012133848.1, forward strand.
GATTTCACGACGGCTTTCAAAGGTCAGATCCTGCAGCATTTGGTACCCGGGTTGAGGAAGGATGGGTATGTCGAAGAGAGCTCAAGTGCAAGTGCAAGTGGCGCGGGAGGGGGAACTTCGACTCAGCCGAGTGGACCGAACCGACCGTCGGGAGGAGCCACACAACCAAGACCACCTTTCGCCGGCGATGAAGACGATCCATCCCTTCCGTCCAACTACCAACCACCGTTCAGGAACCCGCTCATTATCGGCGATCGAGACTTGGACCCGCTAGGAGGATCGCCACTTGCCCTGCCACCAAGGTTCGGCGGCGGTGGTGGAGGAGGCGGGTTCGCACCACCACCCCTCTTCCCCGGCGGCGGTGATACCGGAGGCGGGATGTTCGTAGGTCCCAACCACCCCATGTTCCGCAACCGCTTCCCACCGCAAGGTACCGGACCGCCACAGGGAGCCGTTCCGCCGGGCGCAAGGTTCGATCCTATCTATCCGGGTGGTGGTGGACCAGAGGGAAGCCACCCCGATGTGGGGGGCGCGAGACCGCAGAACTTCGGTGGTGAGCCGGACTGGGACGAACTGGCTCCGCCCAGAGGGGAGAATCCGTTAGGCGGCAGGGGTGGATTAGGTGGTAACAGGGGCGGCCGCGGTGGTCGTGGTGGAGGTGGACTCCCCGATACCAGCGGCTGGTATGCCTGAGTGTGACTGCTTGAAGACCTGTCACACGTGCTGCTCACTGGATCTTGTTTCACAATCGCATCACAGTACAATGGCCGAGATCACACGGCTCGTAACATCAGAGAAAAAAAGACCAAATCAATCCAATTCGCATGTGCACCTACTCCTTACTCGCCGCCTTCTGCGCCAGCGTGATCTTATCTCCCAAACTCAACGCAATCCCCTGCGTCTTGCTGCGAATCCTCACGTGACCCTGGATCGTCTTGCCATCCGGTAGCAGCTCTATGCTCAGATTGGCCAGCGCGTCCTCCCCAAACAGACTCCTGGCGTACATGTTCGCCGACAGGAACCCGCATTCTCCCGCCAAGCTAGCCTCCGGTGTGAGACACGACATGTTCGTGCTCTTCATGATGTGAGCCAGGTACTCGCGCAGGTCGGTGATCGAGGTGTTGACGTTGACCTTGTTTTCCCACTCGAACTCGGTCCACATGGCGCGGAACTGCGCCTCGTTGCAGTAGGCCGGTGCAATGTAGTCCATAATGTCGATGTGGATGTCGTTGAGCACAACGCATTTGGCATCTCCGGCGGATTGCGTTCCTGTACCAGCAGCGCCTTCGTAGATGATGTTGCCAAAGATGACGCCGGTCTCGGTGCTGGATACCTTGATGGTGGCTTTGATCGACTGGTACGAGTAGGGTGCGAGAGTGTAGTTGGACGGACGCTCGACCAGCTTGAGATCGCCGAGGGTGGCAAACTCGATCGAGAGGTTCTGCAGCGTCTCCGCCGTCTGGTTGACGACGAGCACATCGAGCATGATGTCAAACTGATGTACGTTGACGTAGGCCTCAGCGTACACGGGATCCGAGAAGCCGGTGAGCTGGACCACGCGCGCCAGCTTGCTGATGAAGTCGTCCTTGGCAGCCTCAGCAGTGCCAGTCGCCTGCGTCAGTTCGCGCTCGTACTCCTCGGCCGCATCGTCCGCCGCCTTCTTGGAGAATTGTCGGAAGGAGAGCAGATCGTCCGGCTGCACCTTGACCACCTTGGTCTCCTTGGCAAGCTTTTCCGCCGCTTTGGCCTGCTCGTGCTCCACCATCTTGGTGTAGGCCTGCTTTGTATCGTGCAAGAACACCTGCTTGGCTTCCTTGCTCTCTGGCTGGGCGTCCTCGATGGACGAGGCGAGCGTCTCGACGCACGCCATGATGCGCTCGGTGGAGTCTTCGTCGATGGGCGAGGCGGCGAACTTGGACTGGCCTACACGCACGATGCTGGTCATCATGAGCATCGACTCGGCGCGGAGACTATTCTTGGCCGCGGCGTCGGACGAGAGCTCGGCGAAACGGAGCACGAGCTTGGTGAGCGTAGACGCGAGGACGGCGCCCGTGTAAAAGTCGCCGAGAAGCAGCAACGACCTTAGCGGCGGCTTGGATGCACTCTTGACCGCTTCGAGACGGGCAGCCTGGTTGGCCTCGGAGCTGAAGGCGGTCTCTGTCGCGTAGGTGCCGTCGGCTCGCACACGGTTGGCCGCCGAAGTGGCAGGCTTGGCCGTTGCCAATGCTGAAGATGAAGATGCGGCGTCCGCTTCCTCCTTGGCGCCATCCACCTCTGCGGCGGAAGAGTCGAGCAGACGCTCCTCTGCCGCGAGGATGGGCACCTCGCCGACCACCTTGCGGATCTGCTGCATGGCCTCCTTGACGTCCTCGATGCTAGCGCAGTATTCGCCGACGATCCAGAGCGCGCCGCGGAAGACTTTGCCGGACTTGATGTCCGTGAAGGTGCGCAGCAGCTTGTCGACGATCGAGGAACGCAAGTCGGGGAACTTTTCGACCACTTCTCGAACAAAGGCGATGACGTCGACAGCGGAAGGGTTGTTGGAGTCGCCGAGGAACTCCATGAGCACGTGTACGACGTTGCTGGCGACCTCGGAGAATTTGATGGCGCAGGTGTGGATGGATTGGATGAGAAGCTGGCGGTACTCGAGGTTCTTGTCCTGCGACTGCGCCGAGTCGACGGTCTTCATGAGCTCCTTCTTGAGCAGCAGCACGACCTCTTCGATGTTGCGGCTCGACACCATGTCGAGCGCGATGCGAAGAGCCTTGCGTCTGACGTCCATATCGGGGCTGCTGAGAACACGCAAGAGATCCATGACGAGGGGGTCGATGACGTGTTCGTGCTTTGTGCGTAGCGCATCGAGACGGTCGAGGACGATGAGCTTGACGTTGTTGTCGCTCTCCTTGACGATGAGCTCGATGAGCGCGCTGGCCGTGGCTTTGACAGCAGCCGCGTTCTGTGTGAGCGTCGTAAGCGTGGTGGCGGCCTCGTACTTGACCGAGTGGCTGGGAGCAGAGAGAAGCTCCGAGACAGCACGAATGTAGCGGGGGCGGTTGGGCGACTCGCCACGGCAGTCTTTGCGAATGAGCTCGATGATGGCGAGCTGCATGAGCTCGTCCTGCGACGCTACTTGGTCGCCAAGACCGAGGAAGTATTGGACGGCGCGATCGGGAGCGGTGTGACAGAGGAGCACGAATGCGTTCCGCTTGCACGTGGTGTCGGCTTCGGCGGCGAGGAATGTCTCCATAAGCTCGGGAGCATCCACAATGAGGTTTTCATTCTGTTGGTATATCGTGTAGACGCAAAAGACAGCGTTTTTGCGGACGTAGCTGTGACGGTGCTCGAGGCACTGGCGGATCGTGGGGATGAGCGGTTCTAGCAGCTCGGGTTCCTTGACTTTCTGCAAGAAGCGCAAGGTAGAGCCTCGAATGTACTCATTGGGGTGCTGCAGGTCGTTTCGGATGGCATTGCAGACGAGGATCATCTCCTGCTTGAGGTTGCCCTTTTCATCCAGCTTGGGGCAGACCTCCCAGTAGAAATGAAGCATCTTTTTGAGCTGCTTGTTACGGCTGGGCAAGACATATTGGATGATGGGCATGAGTAAGTTGGGCTGCGGAGAGCCATTGAGCGTCGAGACAATGATGCGTCGAAGGGTCTCGAGCTTGACCTCATCGGATCCACGCTGGAGGTTGTTGCGCAGATCCTGCGTCGAAAGCTCGACTCCGTCACTGCTGGGATCGGAAGCAACGACGGTATACGCGATGGCCTCGGACGACGACATGATGTGGGAACGTCAACCCAAGCCGAGCCGCTTGGTGGTGGGTGTCGTGTTCGGGGAAGGGTGTGTCGTTTGCCTACAGCGAGCTGTCGAGATGTGTGTATGGGGTTGATAAGGCGGCTGTGATGCGATGGTGATTGAGAATGATGACGATGAGCTGCGGAGAGAGCAATGCGACGTGTTGGACTCAGGCGGCGTGGCAGCTTTGCTCGACTGTCAATCTTCCAGCTCAACACACACTCTCTTGCCGCTCGGATCACTCTACGTCTCTCTTCTTGAGCCACAGCGCGTTGCTTTCCTCTCCTTACTTTTGGCGGCGTGTCACTCGCACGAAAATATTTTGCGGTCAGTACGATTGTTAGAGTGTTAGAGTAGTGCCAGGCTGGCGGTGCGCGCGTCGTCTTTGCAGATCAACCCAAACGTCGCTGTCCAGACTCTTACTACAGTTCACTGGATCAATGTCCGGTCCCGGCATCGTTTGAAGAATCTCTCTGTCATTCTCATGCGATTGCTACAACACGATCAAGCTTCAAACACCACTAAGCGAGCCGTCTCCGTCGAAGCCGTCCGAATCCATGCTTCTGCCAATTTCCTTCCGGCTTCTGTAGGCTGACTGAAAGCGACCGACCTCGCTCGGCTTCCGTACGTCTTGACGAGACCGTTCAGATCGAATCCATAGACGCTGTTGTCTGCCGCTGCATCCAGCAAAGCACTTGCCATACCCGTGCGTCTCCAGCTCGGAATGACATGAATCCGAAATACTCCCACCGGTGGTGTTTTGGAAGCCGGCAGAGCATCAGAGACAAAGATGGCGTCGCCGGCGTCGTTCCACACTGTGCATGGCAGCTTGGGAGCCTCGCCGTCATTGACGACGATTTCGTCGTTCTCCTTGTTGCTGACTGAGGGCAGCACCTCTCGAGCTTGACCTGCAGGTACGCGACCCACAACAGCTGCTCCAGCGGCTCGACCTGCACAAACCGCGACCAGCACTTTGCATCCCTCGATCTCGGACACGTTGACTGCAGCTGCACCCAACGCATCGTCCACCGTCTGCAGCAGCTCGTTGATCCTCCTCGAGGCGACCGCGTCCTTGAGCGTCGACATGTCGTAGCATCGAATCGTGACTGGCTCCATCTGGCTGTTCTCGCCCGTCGCACTGCTCTGCTTGAAGAGCAACACCGACTTGCCTCGCGGCACACGTCGTGACAGCGTCGTTTGCGACACTACCTCTCCCGAGATCGCCAAAGCTTTCGCGCTCCAGTCGAGACCCTTGACCGTGCGTTCGTGGTGTCGGGCATGCAGCGAACAGTCTTCTGCCGAAGAAGTGTCGTACTGCATATCGCATTCGGTGCACCGAATCCGGATCCGCTGTCCCAAGTCCAGGATGAGCTGCTCTGGTTGGCGCGCAGCTGCTCCTGAAGACGCCGTCTTGGGTTGTGGCCTGCGCGGCAGCGGTTTGGCCTGACGCGTCGAAGGGAAGAGCGGAGTGTGCACCGAGGACAAGATCGGACTGCTTGGCGCTTTCTGCTTCGCTTCGTCCTCATCGTCCCTGCGACTGGGCGAAGAAAAGTTCTGCGACTCACAGTCTTCCGTCATGGCCCGACGGCCACGACCTGCGTAAGTGGTGATCTTTTTCGCCGCCGTTCGGAGTGGAGCGGCGGGCTCGTCTTGTTCCTTCTCCACCGTCATCTTGCTGTCTTGATCGACGGCTGTCCATCGAATCAAGCAAGTTGAGCATCGGCACAGAGAAGGGAGGCAAGCACACAAGAGAGGTCAGAGCTTGAACGCTTCGAGATTATGTGGGTACGGCAACTTTGAGTGATTGGCAAGGCAAAAGGGAGCACTACGTACAGGTCGAGGTGGGAGCTGGAGGGGCGCTATTGGATGACTTGGGTGCGGTGACGGCGGAGGATGACCCATCGTCCAGCGCAGCTACTTGAGAGCGGATGATGTCGAGCTGCGAGAGCGTCGTCAGCGCCTTGGCTTCAGCACTTCGGTCGCTGGACGCAGGCGCCTGCTCTCCGGCCAGCTTGAAGAGGTGCACAAAGTCGCTGAGCAAGGCCAGCGGGATCGCGCTCTTGTTCTTCTCGGCCTGACTCGCCTTGGTCGCGTCGGCGAACTGCTTCGAGACGGCTGCCGCTCGATCGCAGATCTCGTGCGGCACTCCTGCCAGCGCTGCTACTTGTGTGCCGTAAGACGACTCGGCAATGCCATCCACGAGACGGTACCTGTTGTTGTCATTTGGATCAAAGTTGAGTTAGAAAGTCAGGAACATACTCAACGAACCTCGGTGTGTACCATCAGCCCAAGTGTGTGAGCCGATACTTACGTGAAGACTACCTCGCGCTTGGCGTCGTCGACCAGGACCTGCATGTGCTTGTTACTGACGCGCGAGTACGAGTTGAAGTCGTAGGCGAGATTGGTGTAATGCGTCAGGAAGAAGGCCAGGCAGCGTGTGCGGCTGACGAGATGGTGGAGGACAGCAAATGCGATGGCCTGGCCATCGAACGTGCTGGTGCCTCGACCCAGCTCATCCATGATGACCAGCGAGCGGGGCGTGCATTCGTTGATGATGCGCGACGCCTCGAGCATCTCAACCATGAATGTACTGTTGTTGCGGAAGATCTGATCGTTGGCACCCATTCGCGAGGCGATGCGGTCCACGGGCGAGAGACGTGCGCTCGACGCTGGCACACGACAGCCTAGCTGGGCAAGGATGACGCCGGTAGCGCTTGTGCGCGCTGTGGTACTCTTACCCGCCATGTTTCCACCTGTCAGGATGATCAGCTCATCGTTCTTGCCGCCGAGTCGAATGTCGTTTGGAATAAACTCGACGTTGTCGCCTGCGATGCAGGGGTGGCGCAGCTCTTCGAACTCGACCAGCGCCGTCTCGCTATCGACCAGATCAGGTCGGCACGAAGGCTCTCCCATGGCGTACGATGCTTTGGCCAGCGAGAGCAGGCAGTCGATCTCTGCGATCGTCTTGATGGCTCGAAGGAACACGTCGCTCTGCTCGGAAAAGCTGGAGAAGAGGGTCCGATGGAACTGCTTGAGCGCAGCGAGGCGGGTCTCTCGCGCCTCCTTGATATCTTGCACGAGATCACGCACCTTGGGCGAGTACCAGCGGTTGCGATCCTTGGTGCCGCTGAGTTTGGTCCAGTTGCTCGGCACTTTGATGGCAACGGGCACCTCGATCTGGAAGATGTCCTTGGAGCCGAGATGCTTCCAGGCACACTTGGCCGAAGCGAGCTTGAGCTGTTTGCGATACGTCTCGATCTCGTGCTCGAGCTGCGCCTCTACCTCGGCGATGGCCGCCTCTGCGCGGTCGAAGGGTTCGAAAGCGCCCTCGATCGGCGTGAAGGAGCCGTCTTCGGTAATCTTGAAGCTCGATTGCAGCTCGCGGGCAATCGTGGACACCGACGGGACCGACTGCAGAAGCGTGTCCACGACGTTGGTGGCGAAACCTTCGCATTGGTTGCGAAGCTGCTTGATGGCCTTCTCGAAGCGCGCCAGGGACTTGAGCACCGTGGTAAAATCGCGCGGTCGGCAGTTGCCGGCGCGTACTCGCGGAATGATGCGTTCAATGTCCGGCAGAGCTTTGCCAAACGTCTCGAACTCGTCGGCAAAGGAGGAACTCTGGAGCAGATCCTCGACAGCATCTTGACGGGCTCTGATCGCGTCGGAGCTTGCCAGCGGAGCGACGAGCCAGATCTTGAAAAGACGTTTTCCGAACGGCGTGACGCAGCGGTTGAGCAGACGATGGAGCGTGCCCTCGTCTGTTCCCTCGTCGTTCTGCAGGACGTTGAGATGCGTAAGCGACTGGGCGTCAAGGACAAGACACTTGTCCTGTCGAAGCGGGTCAAAAATGTTAAAGTTGCGGCTCGAGCAGAGGTCGCGGTCGAGATTGAGCTGAGCCAGGTAGCAGAGCATGCCGCCGAGAGCCGACATGGCGGAAGGGCGCTCCACCATGGAGGCGATCCCCTCCGGCAGAAGGGATGGGTCGACAGGATCGAGCGAGTCCAGACGGGCCTCGGCATCCACGTCGGGATTGAAGAGGGCGTTTAGCTTGCGCAGAGTAGTCTCTTGCTCCAAGAACTCGACGCCGGGCTTGAGCATGGTGATCTGAGCGGCGCTCGGAACCGTGCAGCGAAGGACCCTCAGCGTCGGCGCGGTGAGGCCGCCCTTTTCGTGAAGCACCTCCTTGAGTCGCAGCGAACGCAGCAGGGTCTCGAGCCTGGTCCTCGACTCGTCGTCTTCAAATTCGGTCAAGTTGAATTCGGCGGTAGCCGCATCGAGCGTGCATACGCCAAAAATGGGACCGTTGCGGCCGGCTGTGGCGGACTCTTTGATAGAGACGCAGTAGCTGTTGAGGTCGTCGGGCAACGATGCGGCATCGACGATGGTGCCGCTGGTCAAGACATGTCTGAGTTCGCGGTTGACGATCTCAGATCCACCACCGCGCGAGCGTTCGCCGACGCGCATGCCCTTGGCCACGGCGGTCTCGGTCTGATCGACGCGACCGACCTTGTATCCGAGAGCAAGGAACTTGGCCGCAAAGATGTCGAACGAAGCTTCAGGGACGCCGACCATCTTCATCTTGACCCGGTCGGTGAGCTTGAGATCGAACTCGCGGTGACCGATAAGCGCATCCTCCTCGTAGAGCTCGTAGAACTTGCCCTTTTGGAAGAAGAGTACCGTGTCCCAGTGATTCTGCTTGATCTCCCAGAATTGTCTCTCGAAAGGTGTGAAATCCTTCCAGGCTGACTTGGGGATGTAAACGGTGCGTGAGTCGTACTCTGCATCGCCGGGGCGGTTGCCGTCTTTGTCGCGCAAATCGAGAAGGAAGCTGTAGGCCTCTTCGTTGTCCGCCTTCTTGCGTTTCTCTTCGATCAGGCGACGCTCCGCTTTGGTGAGGTGAGAGAGGGACGCCGATGGTCCGCTGCGAGCTGTGTTGCTGCTGCCGCCGCCTTGCAGGGAGGACCTGGGCGATGAGCTGCTGCCCAATTTGAAAGCGTTGAGGGCCATGTTGGAGCCCGTGGCGCGCGGTGGAACAGTGGCAGCAGAGGTCGAGGCGCCTGCACCCTTCCTGCTGCCTGCTTTGGCTTTGGCGGGTTTCGATGGCTCGTCATCAGAGTCTGCCTCACCACCGTACTCGCTGTCTGGATTGTCGTCGACCTCCGAAGCGCTGGCTGCGTCCATGGGGAGATCTTCTTCATCTTCGTGATCGTCCGGAACGATAAAATCGTCCTCGTCGCGGGTTTTGCGAGCTCGCTTGGCCGAGCTGCGCTTGCGGATGCCGGAGGTTCTGGGAAGGTCATCCTCGCTGTCGGAATCTACTGCCGCGCCGCCTTCAGAGTCGGACTCGGCGTATGTGACGGGCCGCTTGGCTGCAGCGCGACGACGGAAGAGTGGTTGTTCGGTATCTTCAGCATCGTCGACGTCCATGGGATCCATGTCGTCCCCTTGGCTGCTGGGCGGAGGCGTGAGATCGTCAGAGTCGGAGGATTTGTTCGCTACCAAAGCAGCTTGTGGAGCGGTCACGAGGCTGTCGGTCGACAGTGAGCTTGAGCGGTGCAGTGTAGGAGAAGACGATGGCGGACGGCTTGCTTCGCCCTGGCGCGTATCGTCATGGGATGATGGTCGAGATGCTCGAGTGCTGGATCTGGACTCGCTTGGCGGCGGTGTGTCGAGGGGCTGAGATGTGTTGGGTTTGGCTGCTTTGACCGCTTTCGGTGACCCCGGTGCATCCTTATCTGAGCCCTTTTGCTGAGATCTCTGCACGGGAGGATTCTGAGCGGGCGATGATTTGGCCGGTGTCGGAGCAACCTTGGAGAAGAAGCCAAGCAGCGTCGACTGCTTGGAGCTGGGTGCCGCCTTACTCGGCATCTCCGATGAGTGTGAGAGATTCGGAGCTGTTCCGAATGGCTGGATACGGAGCGATAGTAAGGGGAAAAATCGCGATGGCGTTTGCAAAGCCAGATGCGCGAGCGTAAGAATGACGAGTCGTTCGGCAGGGTATCCTGAGATTGACGAGGAAGGTACGGAAGTGCGACTGTGCTGGTAGACGATGATATGAGTATGAATATGAATATGCTATACGGATGCCGTGGTGGATACAGAGACACTGCGGATACGCCGATGGAAGGAGAAGGACGTGGATCAGGAGTAACGGACGTTCCGAAGCAGGCAGGAAGAGACCCTTTGGCTACTTGAAGTGTCGGCTCAGCTTGCTTTCGCGCGTGCACGGTGTTGCTCTCTTCGCACTCTGCGCGACGCGCGACGCGGCCGCCAATCTCACTCGAAAAAATAAATATTAATGATTTTCACACAAAAAAAGCCTTACCTACTGTGAACTATTTTCTAACACTCGATATGGTCTTGATTATATTTGGACGCCTACCATGAACCCTTGGCTTTCGAGGAAGACCGTTCTCCAGCGACGCACGCAAGCCTGGTGCATCAAGGTGGCGAGAGACCCTCCGAAAACCTTTCCAGCTTTGCATGCGAGGAGTGCTAGCTCGGTTCTAGCTCGTTCTGCCGGTGCTGTTGAGCCAGGCGGGATGGCTGAGATCCTTGAGGAAGCGTCGCTGAGGGGGCCTTTCGATTGGCGGTGACAACTGCGCTTCGTCGACGAGTTCAGCAAGCGGCCGTGAGCTCGAATCCAGCTCGTGGTTGCCTGTCATACTGGCTGAAGAAACATCTCGCCCTCGCTCATTGACGTCTGTTGGCAGATGGGAGTGGGCGCGGGCTCGTAGCTCGTCAATCGACCTATGGCTCGCTCCCGGGACCTCTCGCGTATCTGCTCCACGGCGAGGGATGCTCCCGCTGGCAAATCCACCTTTCCTACCAGGAGGAAGCTGCAGCGCACCTTCAACGCCGAATACTCGATCAAACTCGGCGTCTTGCTCGATCAGCCGGCTGAAGAGATCCTGAGTCACTGTGGCATCGTCGTGCGGTTCGAAGCTCGCCTTGCGTTTTTGTGAGAGGGCGCTAGACTCGCTCGACGGCATCGGACAGGGCTGCAAGTTCCTGCCCATGGAGCTTTGCGATTTATCCTGGACGCCACGGCGCTGGTAATCGTACTGGTCCACCTTGCCTGTGAGTTCTTGATCTCTGGCGCGTTGACAACACACATGGCGACAGTCGCCCTTGCATTTGTGCTTGCATCTGAGAGTGTGATGGAGGAGGTTGAGATTTCGCAGCCATATTTCGGTTGTCAGCATCGCCAATCTTCCGCGTGTCAGTCAGATCTGAGTGCAGTATCGCTACGCACCTTTTTTGCATCGCGTCCTCGTCGGATTCAGGCCCTCTCGACATCGCTGTGACTCCCTGACTTTCCCCGGTATCGCCGCTCGCAAAAGATTCCGATGCTGCTGCTTCTGTCTGAATGATCCCAGCAGCATGCTCGTTCATTCCCCCGCGCTGAAGCTCGGCGCGCACGATACGAGTCCTATGGGATCCGCTCGTCATGTCCGTTATGGGTAGCAAGTTGGCCTGCATCAATGTGCCGGCTATCTCGTCACAAGCGGCGTACGTGAGGATGCGCGTCCGGGGATTCTCGAGATGAACGTGCATCGTGAAGCGCTTCTCCGAGTCGAACCGCCAAATGGGCATGCGGCGGAAGTCGACGAATCCGCCATCCGATGTGAGTGTGAGCACGCAAACGCTCAACGCCATCTTCGACCTCTTGCTTTTCAGCATGCACGTCGCGCGGTTTTCGATTCGGATCGTCACGTCAAGCACGGCCTTGATGCTGGAAGGTGGCAGCTGGCTTGTCGACGCTGAAGGATCTTCGATCCTATTGTGAGGTAGATGTAGAGTTGAGATTTTCGAAGGCGAAGACGATCTCTGCATCACTTCGAGACCGATCCGTGGCACCGACTGCGCCGCTGCGATCACTTTGCCGCCGAAAGGAGGGTTGCGGTTCAGTATCATCTCGATCTTGGCCGGGGTCGTGCTGGCCAGGCTCTGCCAAGTCGTGATGCCCGCGTTTGCGAGAGCCTTGACGGAGCGATCGCCGATCTGATCGATTTGTCGAAGCATGGCTGGCGAGCCGTCCCACGCCTCGGCAGCGATGGAACGTGCAAGATCCAGCGAGGCTCTGCACGCAGTGCCATCCCGGCGATGAATGGCAATATCGACGATCGCCCTAGCAATACGGGTCGCGTGCGGCATGATCCGCTTGATGTCCATCTGAGGGCTTGCTTCTCCGACTGCAGGCTGCGAAATCTGTGACAGATTGATCGCGGACAGTTGTGCTTGAATCAGAAGGGAAATCTTGTCCGCAACGCTCGCAATCTGACGCGGCGGAAAGCGGATCTCTGGATGCGTGCGGAGCGAGTTGTAGACCGCCTTTTCGCCCGGCCGCATCCTTTGATCCCCGAACTCTTCGGCTTGCGAAAGCGCCTCCAGGATTGCCCTCGTGTTGGCACCCGTCGGAATCTCCATGAGAGCCAGCATCGTCTTGTGACGGATGAAGAATCGCGACATGATGACGCCATACTCTGTGCACTCGATTTCGTCCGTACCTCCAGACCGAGAAATGAGCGAGGCTTTCTCGAGAGCTGTCACTGTCCTGGCGACGAGATGTTTCAGGATCTCCTCGACACTATCGAGTCCGATTCCCTCCTCCTGGCTCAGATAGTAGGTCGGATTCTTCTGGAGTCGCGTCCACATGAAGCTTTGACGGATCCAATCTTCGATCTGCGCTTCCGTGGTTCTGCAGCGCAAGCCGATCTCAGCATTGACATGCTCGATCAGGCAGGGGGCCAAGCTGGACTCGATGTCACGGCTGCCACTGACCAGATCTCGATAGTGCGCCTGCATCGTATCCTCACACATGATGACGGCAACGCCGCTGCGATCGAATTGCGGTCGCCCAGCACGGCCCATCATCTGGATGATATCTAGCTCCGAAATTTCGCACCAGCGTCCATCGTACTGTTTGGTCCCTCGGACGATGACGCAGTACGCCGGGAGGTTGATGCCGGTCGCCAGGGTGGTCGTACAGCATAGGACCGCGATCTTGTCTGTTAGGAATGCCTGTTCCACCTTTCGACGGTCGCTGATGCTCAAACCGGCGTGGTGGAAGGCAATTCCCAGAGGAATGAGGGTAGTGAGATCGGGATCGTCAACCGTCGCCACCTCCACGCCGCGTCGACCGCCAGCCCCGCCGCCCAAGAGCGTGGAGCCTCCACCGGCCTCGCGCGCTTTCTTGCAGGCCTCGGCTATCGTGTTGGCAGCCTGAAGCGTGGAACGACGCGTAGCACAGAACACCAGGCACGGCCTGCCAGCTGCATGCGCTTCGATCAGATCATACAATTTGTGGTTGAGGTAGGCCTGGAAGGCGAACTCGTCCCTGGCCTTCGGATAGCCATACACGTGCTTCTGCAGCGGGCATGGACGGTATTCGTCATCGAATTGAAAGACCTCGGCGGCAGGTTTGCCAAGCACATCAGTGTTGAGTGTCGAAGCGGATAGGTTGGGTCCGATCCAAGCCGCTACATCGGCGAGGTTGGGCACCGTGGCCGAAACAGCGACGAAGCGCACCTGACAGCCTCTGCTCCTGGTTCGAGTCACCACGACCTCCAAACGGGCCCCTCGTTGCGCCTCGTTGAGGATGTGCACTTCGTCGATGAGCAGTAGGCGGATGGTTGAAAGGATGCCCGAGTTCTCATCCCATTTGCGGGTAAGGCTATCCCATTTCTCCGGCGTCGTGACGATCAGACGGCTTTTACGAGCGACGTGCAGGCCATGAGCAGAATCGCCAGTGAGCTCGGTGACACCGCATCCGACCGGGCCAAAGCGGGTCGACCAATCGCGCGTCCGCTCCGAGCACAAGGCCTTGGTCGGTGCCAGATAGACGGCGCGCACATTTTCGGGCTCCTTGGTAAGCATGCGTACCAGCGCTAGCTCGAAAACGACGGTCTTGCCTGACCCAGTAGGGGCCGAAAGCACAATGTTTTCGGAGGACTCGTACACCTGTCGTGGCCATCATTTGCGAACATAAATTGCAGGCATACCAGCATGCACTTTCAGAGTTAGCTCTGCTGCATCTGGGACTGAAAGCTGTGGTGCGTTCCTCTCCAGAGGTCGGCGAAATCATTATGGATGGTCGCATCGATCCTCTTACCTTTGGAAAACAGAGCGATTGTACCGCATTGAACAAGGGAAAAGAAAAAAGAGGGCGGTAGAGGGCGGCTGAGACGTCGACGGTGAAACAGTGTGTACCAAGTAGGAGGGGACAATGTCACGCGAACGTCAGCTTCACCTGCCGCTTTGGTCACGACATCCAACTCGACTTACGCAACGTCGTCACGGGGACAAGCTGTACTCTTCGTCCAGGCATGGGCTCAGCGTGCACCGTAGTGCTTTGCTCTGAACGAGGATCTGCATTCCTATCGAAGGACCTCGCTGCCGAATCGATCCTTTGACTATGAGCGCCATCATCCCTCGCTGGAAAGGAAGGCTGACGACCTGCTCTCACTGCTGGAAGCGATGGCGGGGCGACGAGACCCTGCTGTTCTGCGCGGTGAAAGTCGAAATGCTGCCCAAGGGACGATGTATCGTAAAGCTGAGCCGGCTGCTGCGGAAAAGCTTCCTCTTGGCGGTAGCTGCTGGGTGCATGGTACGTGCCATCGCAAAGTTCATAGGGCGTGAAGCACCCGTGGCTTCTGTCGATGCTGATAACTGGGTCAAGAGACTCTCTCGGCTCATCGCTTTGCGCATCTCTGACGTGATCGTATCCGTAGTACCGCCTCAAGAGCTCAAAAGAAAGCTCTTCCTCCATGCTCACTGTTGCCTCCTCAAGGTCGTCGACGAGCGAAGGGATCAGAAGGTCATTGAAGGAAAGCGCATAGAGAGACGGTCGAAAAGGAAGGGGTCCTCGATGACTCTAGCCTTAAGAGGCAGTGGCACTGGAATGACGCTTGATAACTGCGCCCGTAGAGCCCCTCTGACTCCAGAGGTAAGATGAGGAGCAAAGCTGACCTTACTCGACGGAGCCAAAGCCCTTTCGGTCCACCTTCCTTCTCAACGTTCGGCACCTTCCGAGACGCCGGATGCTGAGCTGGGCTCTGCCACTTTGGCACCGAGTCAGCAACGCCATGAGAGCGCCTCTGTCGCATTTTGTTTCGTCGGATGCCTCCGACGAGCTTGTCATATCGGTTCCGTACCTTCTCGGCGGAGCCGAAGTCTTCGCCATACCAGTGACGCGGGGAGACACGCATTGCTCTGCCCTGCGAGGACGGCAGTGTCAGATAACAGAACACAGTCTCTGCGAGCGAGTTGCTTTGGCGGCTTTCGACAGGAGTTTGCCTCAGCTTTGAACGCGCGGCGAGGCGGTGTCGAAAATGCAGCCATATATCAAATTTAACTGCTGCAAAATGGCTGGCTTCGGTGAGGCGAATTCGCCGTGCGCCCGGCCCGCTTCCTCGGGCTTTTCGAGGCTTGCGGAACGCAGAGCAGCGATAGGATCACGACACGGTCTATAGCAGGTCAATACTCCTGTCGCGATCGACAGTCGGAAAGCAGAGAGGAAGCGTCCAGAGCACCACTTACCGGCTCGGATCATGACAGTTCGAGGGCGGAAAAGAACGAAGACGGCGGGAATCCGACATCATCAGCGAATTTCACTCGAGGGGTGGGAACCAGGCCATTGGGCGACCACGAGCATCGGTGCGCGAAGAGAGTGAGCTTAGCACACGATGCGGTCTTGTTGATCTTGCAACACCTTCTCAAGGATGCGAAGCCCTGGCTGTCTCGTGTACGTCGACGACGATGAGCGTTGCGATATTCGGGAGCGGACACGCTGCAAGCCATCTTTGCTCGGATCTCGAGATTCCAGGGTCCTGGCTGACTGCATCAACTCTCTCACTCGAAAGTCCGTGCTACAATAGCGAGATCACGACTCAGCTAAGTCACGCCGTAGCTCGTCGGTGCTTGCTCTTGCTCTTCCTTCTAGTGAATAGCTCTCGTGGCCTCTCTGTTCTTCTCTTGTGATACGTTACAGTGTACTTGTTGGATGACAGGAATGTTCAGGGGCTTTGGAGCCCTTCGCGGTGTATGGCCTCTGCCATTCCAGAAATATATTTATTAATGAAATTTGAATCATGATCAAGACTACATAAAACTATACAGTAAAGACAAAAATGCCATTCCTGCCTGCTGCTGGTACAGTAGGCTGGTTCTCACCCGTGTCCTTGGACCCGTCTCGCTCTCGCGTTGAGACATGGCGAGTCGTGTCACGCTTTGTGCTCTACTTGACTGACCTTGAGCGTCCATTTTTTAGAGTGGCAGCCTGCAGCATCGGTCCACATTGGCGAGTTCCGTGCAGCTGCCGGTGACCATTGGCTCGTCGGTCCACTCTCTGGTTCTAGGTTACAGCCTCACTCTGCTCGCTGTCTTTGGATCCGTACCACCAATTCGCGTTCTGAGGAGGCCGTTGTCTCGAAAGCGATCGGCTCGACCCATCTTCGCATCGTCTGCTTGATTACCTGTCGGCACGTTTACCGACGCCTGGACTCTCTAGTGGGTCCCAACGGTGCCCCCACCATCGCAGGTTGATAGCGCCGCAACAGCTCTGGCCTTGGACTCCGGGGACGACTCGCTTCGCTACTCTTCGGCACGCCTTTACGAGTCCTGCTATTTCCCTGCAGCCCGGGCCAAGTCAAACCTCAGGCACAGTGACGCTCACCATGTCCTATTAGGCGGTCGCTTCGACTCGACTTTTGGAACGCGTACAGGTACATCTTGTATGGCATGCGCACGTCCACGCCTCTTGCGCATGCAAACGGACATGACACATACGACGGCTTCAAGCAATCTGTACATCACTGCTGCATCTCGTCTCGTATCTCGCGACAGGAAGAGGGACAGAGGCCCGGCGTAGTTCTCGACTCGTCCCTCCTCTTCTAGGATGTTTTCCCGTTCGAGATCGTCCGACGCCAAGAGCCTGCGCGCATCCCCAAACAGCACGAATGGTCTTGCAACGAGCGCCGAAGCATCGCCGGCGAGGAATCCGACGAATCCAACGGACCGCACCTCGACGACCCGTGCGAGCAGCACCGCGCCCATGCACATCCAAACATCGGACTTGCCGACCATCACCACGTCGAACGGTACGCCCCTCTCTTCGTCCACTTGCACCGCGGACCCTACTGGATCCTCGCAGCCCGACACTCCCGTGCAAGCCCCTCCCTTCGCGTTGCTACCGAGTCTTCCGCACGTGTCGACAGCCGAACCATTCGATATGTCGAACACCAGCTTCTCGGTGACGTCGCTCGACAGCTTTGGTGCCATCTCGGTGGCAGGATCCACCATTGCGGCCGAAGACGGCAGTCAGAACGGCTCGCGTTTCGGCATGAGCCCTCCCTCCTCCAGGCTCGTCGCGCCCAGAAACGAGCTCTCGTCCGCGTCCATCCGCAGTCAGAGGAACTGGGACCAATTCGAGGGGAAACCTGTCTCGCCGCTACCGAGTCCAGCCGTGCACTCGGACCACGAGCAAGCGCGAGATATGTTCGACGTTCCCATCGCATCCAGCTCGAGGCACGCTACCAGCAACGGGATCGGCACGTCGCTAGAACGGCCTGCCACCGTTCGAAACTCGTCCAACGACTCCGTGCCGAGCACGACCGAATCTGGTAGCATGGCATCTCCACAAGGAGCAGCTCGGAGTCAAGGATCGAGTCGTAACTGGTCCTTCTTCAACTCGACCTCTTCAGGCCCGTCAATTGCTCGCGCACCCAGCATCAAGACGTCTCAAGCTGCTCTGCGAGCGGAGCAGCACGTCAGCAGCGACCCTTCGGCTCCACAAACACCGCTCAGCAGTACAGCGTCAAGGAACACTGCCAGCGTCAGCCTCCCTGCCCATGACCACGGTGTCAGGCTACCCTCTGTCGATCTTTCCAACAGATTCCGGTTGCCTTCAAGATTGCCCTCCCTTTCGTCGGATGCGGCAGCCATGGGTGGCGCAGGCTCTTCCAATGCGAGATCTTCCTCGGCGCTCTACACGCAACCGCAGCAATCAGGCTATCCACGACACTCGCGCATCAGCAGCGGCGACTCCAACTTGTCCATGGACGCAGGTCTCTATTCGCCGCTCTCCGCCGTCGACGCCCACGCACCGGGCGAATTCATCGGTTTCAGCTCGACCTCGCAAGTCTCTTTATCAGGCATGTCGGACGCGCCCAGCGCCACGCTTGAAGGCCTGCCGCCCAATGTACCGTGGGCGCCTTACAGCCCGCGCAGAGTTCGCACTCAAAGTCAACTTCTGCTCGATGACGACCGCAGCGCGCAGTCGTCGCCCGCGTCGGCCGTGCAAGGCCGGATCGAACACAAAGGCTGGAGGGACGCCGCCGACGCATCCATCGACTTTATCGGCGCTCTACCATCCAACGTCGCGCACCGGTCGAGTCCCGCGCCATCACGCTCCGAGCTCCATACTGTCCCGGGTCCGTCAATACCAAGTGCAAACGTTGCAGTCAGCGCACGAGACGCATCGTCAGCGTCGGATCCTGCCAGAGTCCTCGGCCAGCGGAAACACCGCCAAGGCCCGTCCGAGTCCGCGACGGGAAGCAGCGTCTCGCCGACGCCGCCCGCCCGCGAGCAGTCGAGTCCACCTGCCATCGCCGAAGCGCGAGAAGAGGAGGAGGACGGCGATCGCATCGGACCGTATCGCATCGAAAAGACGCTCGGCGTCGGCGCTTTCAGCCGTGTAGCCCTCGGACGTTTGATACGCGGATTCGGTGGCGGCAAGCCCGACAAGATGATCGCGACGCTCCCCGCGCTGCGTCAGAGAGCTCTCCAAAGGACGGAGGCGTCGCGCGAGACGGACGAGCTGGTTGCGCTCAAGATGCTGGATCGCGAACCGTGCAACAACAACGAGCGTCTCAAGGTCAGCTGGGTGCGAGAGGTCGAGGTGCTCAAGCACATTTCGCATCCCAACCTCGTGCGCTTCATCTCCTCCTTCAGCACACCCGTACACCACACGCTCGTGCTGGAGCAGATCGCAGGCGGCGAGCTCTTTGATGCCATCATGTCGCACTTTGACCAGTTCTCCCAGCGCGAATGGCTCGTACGCGTCATCTACACGGAGCTGGCCAATGCCGTCGGATGGATGCATCACGTCAACCTCGTACACCGCGACATCAAGCTTGAGAACATCCTCATGACCGTCGACCTCTTTGCAGCGATGGCCAGCGCCTCGAAAAGTTTGTCGCCGTCCGAGCCCTTGCGCCCGCATCACCTTCCCAAGGGCCCGCTAGTCAAGCTGACCGACTTTGGCCTGTCGAGATTCGTCGATCCATCCAATCCGCTGCTGGAGACACGGTGCGGGTCGGAAGAGTACGCAGCTCCGGAACTGATCATCGGCAAAAAGTACGACGGGCGCAAGACGGATGCATGGGCGCTCGGCGTGGTGTTGTACGCGCTGATCACGGGCTCGCTTCCGTTCATGGAGGATGTGAGCGTCGGCGTCAATGGAGCCCGGGAAGGATTCGGCGAGCAGCGCGATCCCAAGCAGCGAAAACGGCATTTGCTTCGTATCGCCAAGGGAGATCTGCGATGGCCAGCTCCCGCCAACGACGCATGTGCAGACCAGCCGGATCCAGCCGTGTGTCCAGCCAGCGTACGCTTGGTGACACCCATGGCCAAGGCGATGGTGGCGCGTCTGCTTCGACGCGACTCGTCCAAGCGTGCCACACCCTGGGAGACGTGGGACGAGCCGTGGCTGTTGGGCGGCAGCTTTGGCTACGCGGCGCAGCCCGGCAGCACCGCAGGCGGCCGACAGATACCCAACGAAAGCTCGGCAGCCGGACAGTCGCTTGCACTGCATCCCGACCCGCGCTCGCAGCAGGGTCAGCATTGGTTGGAGACGAACGCAGCGGTGCGTCAGGACGACGTGGCGCCCGTAGCACGCGACGATTGACTCGTCCCTTTTCCCCATCTGCCTATGGCCTCGTGATTGCACAGCATCCCTTACCTCCGCGCATGCGTGCGTGCACATGCTTCTGTACCGCTACCATACATGCTTCTGTCCTCTCTTAACTGTTTCGTCGCAATGCATTCATTCGAGGTATCCTCTCATTTAAACGTTGCCGCCGATGCATATCTTGCCCCCCACGAAGTCGCCGGACAAAACCGAAACCGAGCTTTGCAATGCTGATGGTATATACTGTTATCAATTTTAGTTGAATCCAACAAGTCCCAGTTAGTACAATGGTTAGTATAGGGCACTCTCACTGCTCAGATCAGGGTTCGATTCCCTGGCCGGGAACTTTTTTTATCCGTTTTTTGGTCCTTATTTTTTGGGTTCCCTTTTTCGTGAGTTTTAGGATGAGACCTACACTCGAGAGCTCGAACACCTCTTGCGAGACGACGAATATGCGTGCTATGTGAGCTTGTCGTACTTCTTGAAGTCTTCGACGTCGCGGCACGAGTCTAATCCCCATGGCGCCATGCTGCCGGATCAGCGATGAAACGGAGGCGGGTGCAGCGGACATGACCCGAGCACGAGCCGAAGTGGAAAGATCCGCGAGATGGCTTAGCAGCTGGACTATCGGCTCACCTGGGACTGACATGATGACCACGACGATGGAACTGCTGGCATCGCTGGTGGACTTAGAACAACTGCATTGCAGAGTGACAGACAGCACTTGTGGAAACATCATGCGAGACGCCGATCCGTGAAAGGTGCGCCAAGTTGCACACAGTTCAACGACCCTAAACAAAGGTTCGCAGCGCTCTCGACGCGTTTCACGGATCGCCTCAGAACTCGGACACCCGATGGAGAGAGCGTTCCAGTCTAGAGCAGAGCCGGCTATTCGTATCGCCTGCTCCTTCCGAATGGTGTTACTTTCCAAAGATGAAGCCGGAAACGTCCGCGACCCCGTGCCCTGCAGCTCAGCCGCTCGCACCTCTCCGCTTCGACTGCCCACGCGCCTTGACACGATTCCTAGCCGGCTGTTTTCAGCTGCTTTGCCGTCCTCCGTCTCCCCGCAAACAGAGTGTGGACCACCCTTGCGCCTCTGAGCCTCTGTCGGAAGAGCTGCGAGCATCCGATGCCCTGCATGACGCCGCCATCAGGCGTCTGAACCCTACCGACACCTTAAGCTGACGCTGACCCGAACATACAGCAGGCATGTCGAGATGCATCGTTTGACGTCAGTGACCAATTCCCTGTACAGACCGAGGATGATGGTTTCGGCCTGCTGCCGCTGTCGACCCGACCTTGCCCGCCAACTACGCGTCGAAACGCGGACGGAATCGGTACTGAACAGCCTCCCGATCTTAGACCGATCGAACAAGCGCCTGAGCACAGTTTCCGTCTTACTGCTGTGAGGCCTTCCCTCGACAGAGCGGCCTTGCTCGTCCGCTCCAGCCGACGCGGTGACTCGCCCGCGCCTCTCAAGACTCCATCTGGCAAGAGATGACTCGCTGGAGCCCACGACAAGGCATCTCGCAGAAACAAGTGAGTCTTTTTTGATTATCGATCGATCTACAAGCAAGGTTCTTCGCGCTCTGGAGGAAGAGAGAAAAAAAAGTGTTGGACTCGAAGAAGAAGAGGCATCGCAAGCGGGAAATCGATCTTTATCGAAGTAATTAGAAAACTTAGCTCTACGCATTATTTAGCCCCGGAATTGGCACGCGTAGAGTTAAAGGTCTCGCAGTAGCGTGGAGGTGTGCTGGTGCTGCTACCCTGCCTTCTTCCCGCGCTGTGTTTTCAGATTCAAGGTCAGTGCAGCGTCGATTTTGGCCATTCTGGGCTGCGCTTTGACCTGCGCGAACATCTCTGGTGGGAGATGCGAATGAATTGTGGCCCATCGAAGCTCTCGCTTCCTCCGGCGCAGAGAGATATAGACTACCTCGGCAAGCCCGTCTCCATCCTTCGTTGCGATCCATCATCTCATCTAAGCTCCCGCTTTTCCCTCTCTCCACCCCGCACACATTTGAAGTCTATTTCAAAATGGCTATCCAGAAGATCCAGGCTCGCATGGTCCTCGACTCGCGTGGTAACCCCACCGTCGAGGTCGACCTCACCACCGACAAGGGCCTCTTCCGCGCCGCTGTCCCCTCGGGTGCCTCGACCGGTATCCACGAGGCTGTCGAGCTTCGTGACGGTGACAAGTCCAGCTGGATGGGCAAGGGTGTCTCCAAGGCCATCGACAACGTCAACAACATCATCGCTCCTGAGCTCATCAAGTCGGGCATCGCCGTCACCTCGCAGAAGGAGGTCGACGAGTTCCTCATCAAGCTCGACGGCACCCCCAACAAGGGCAAGCTCGGCGCCAACGCCATCCTCGGTGTCTCGATCGCCGTCGCCAAGGCTGGTGCCGGCGAGCAGGGCGTCCCTCTGTACAAGTACCTCGCCGAGCTTAGCGGCGTCAAGGCTCCCTACGTCCTCCCCGCTCCTGCCATGAACGTCATCAACGGCGGTTCGCACGCCGGCAACGCTCTCGCTTTCCAGGAGTTCATGATTGTCCCCACCGGCGCCAAGAGCTTCACCGAGTCGGTCAAGATCGGCACCGAGGTCTACCACAACCTCAAGAAGGTCATCAACACCAAGTACGGCATCGACGCCACCAACGTCGGTGACGAGGGTGGATTCGCCCCCAACGTCGCCTCGGCCGACGAGGCGCTCGAGATCCTCACCGAGGCCATCAAGAAGGCCGGCTACGAGGGCCAGGTCCACATCTCGCTCGACGTCGCCTCGTCCGAGTTCTACAAGGACGGCAAGTACGACCTCGACTTCAAGAACCCCAACTCGGACTCGTCCAAGTGGCTCACGGGCAAGGAGCTCGCCGACGTCTACCTCGGCTTCATCAAGAAGTACCCCATCACCTCGATCGAGGACCCCTTCGACCAGGACGACTGGGAGGCCTGGTCGCACCTCCGCGCCAACGCCGGCATCACCATCATCGGCGACGACTTGACCGTCACCAACCCGCTCCGCATCAAGACTGCCATCGAGAAGAAGGCGTGCAACGGTCTCTTGCTCAAGATCAACCAGATCGGCACCATCTCCGAGTCGATCCAGGCTGCTCAGCTCTCGCAGTCGGACAACTGGTCCGTCATGGTCTCGCACCGATCCGGTGAGACCGAGGACGTCACCATCTCGGACCTTGTTGTTGGTCTCGGTGTCGGAATCATCAAGACGGGCGCTCCCTGTCGTTCGGAGCGAACGGCCAAGTACAACCAGCTGCTGCGTATCGAGTCGCTCGAGCCCTCGGCGGTGTACGCCGGTATCGACGGCTTCACCCAGGGTGAGACCGCTCCTAAGGTCATCACCAACAAGTCGGCCTAAGCGGTGGTCTGACGTAGCTAGAGGAGATGCTCTTTTGTGGTGTTTCCCGAGGCACGTACATGAGCTGTAGATCTGTTGTTACAAAAAATGATATCACGTTTGAAGACAAGATGCAGCGGATGAGATGTGTGCGTGCCGAGAGTTTCGACATGGACATGGGCGGCACAGCTGCATCACACAGGCGTGCACGAGATTCAATTTGACTCTGGCTGTTTGATCATGTTTTGCGATTGTTTCGACTATTGGCAGCCACATCCCTTTTGAGCTGAGATACAGGTACAGCGGTGGTGAAAGGCGAGCGCGACGGTGATGGCCGCTCAGTCGATGAGGTATTTGCGTTTGAAGAAGCCTCTGAGGTGGAAGACTTGCCAAACGCCGAGTGCGATGAGCGCTAGCAATGTGACGATGGCAAAGTTGGTGACTCGCATGTTTGTTGACACTGTGTCCACGAACGAGGAAAGCGAAACTTTGTCAGTGATCGTCTCACCATCAGAATCTTGCAGTGAAGCTGAGTAGAAAACTTACGATTCGTATCGGCCATCCTCAACTCTCTCTTTTTCAAATACTCCATCTCGTTGACGATCTCGTTGGCTACCGCTTCCAGTTTCCTCAATTCGGTCTCCAATCCACTCAAGCTCTCCTGGTTGGCGATGGCATTGTAATCCACGGCATCTGCACCGATATCCACATCCAGATCGATCGTCACCACCGGCACTTGACCGCTGCTTCCGCTTCGACCTGTCTGGGTGTTCTTGAAGCACACTCCCAGATCTGCGTGCGAGTGCGTGTTGATGGCGAGCCGCGTCTCTCCTTTGATGGACTTCTTGGAGAGGTAGACGTTGTTGTGCTTGGAACCGTCGACCACCTCGATGTCGACACGTTGGTTGGTGAAGTCGAACGGCTCTTTAGCGATCACCGAGGCAGTGACGATGACGAGCGAGTCGGAAAGGGCGTAATTCCAGATGCATTTGGTGTGTGGATGTGTCGCCGCGGACAGATCGAATTTGATGGCGGAAGAGAGGGTGGTGAGGACGGAGAAGATGAGCAGGAGGAGGGATGCTGCGCTGGACGTGCGTCTGGGCATCATCGTGATTGTGCTACGTCTGCAGGCAGACGATACGAGTGATGGTGACGATTTCAGTGTCTTTTCAGGAGCTGGATCGAAGTCGGGGCCCGGAAGGGTGTCTTGCGAAACTCCAGCTCGGACCAAGGCGTGTGACCGGATCGATGATAGGGACGTGTGACTCGCGCTGATCACCTTTGCTTGTGTCGCTGCTGCTGCCGTTGCTGCTCGGTGCTTTTATATCGCTTTCGGAACGATCTAAGTGGTGAGCTGTGAGCACCTCGTGCGGTTGCCAGGGATCAGGAGGATGGTAATGACGAGCAAATACGAGTACAGAGTTGCAAGTTGATTGGAGGTCAGTGCTTTGCTGGAAGGTTTGTACAGTTCGTGCATGTCTCACCGAGCCCAGCACTCTAACACATTCATTTCGAAATGCGCGTTCTCGTGCGATTGGAACACCGCCTAGAAGAAGCAATTTCGAGCAGCGGAGAAATCTCAAAAAAAAGTTGCATTTCTCCTCATCATCGACATCATCAGCGACACCTCTCACTCACACGATACCACAAACCCTTTCATCCATCCTCATACCTCTATCTTTCCACCTGCTCGATTCCGCTCAAACGATCGCCCATCATGCATCTCATGTTCACAGAAGATAAGGTAAGCTTTCCATCCTTCCCGACCTGTTCGTGAAGCCAACCTCATTTCACTGACCAAAGCACATCCATGACCTTCCTCAAACGCAAACAGGATGGCAAGCGAATCTACACGCTCAAGAAGAAGACCATCGAGGGCATCATCACCAAGTCAGCTCACCCTGCACGATTCTCCCCCGATGACAAATTCTCACGTCACCGCGTGACCATCAAGAAGCGCTTCGGCATCCTCCCTACTCAATTGCCTGCCAAGCCCATGTAAAGGTCTGCCGCACACTATCCTCGACCCCAAAATTGCTGTCTATCGCAGCACCTCGAACCCATGGCTTCTCTTCCTTCTGCATCTCGCATATACCCGTCAGACACACAGCTCAACCAGAACCCATTCGACATAGGTTACCTGTGCAGCTGACATCGGGTCCGGAATGGCTTGCTTCCCGACATAACCCTCTGCAGCACAGACAGTAAGCTCTTCACATGCGCTTCAGAGCCGAGGTCGCCGCGCCACACCCTGCCCTGGCAACCTCCCCGCAACACAACCCTCTGACCTCCCACACACTCCCAATGTAGCACTATCATTCCTTTGCCTTTTCATGCAATTCGTCTTCTTCTCAAAAGCATAACACATTCTCACACTTTTGTTTCGATCAAGGTCCACCTTCGACCAACTTGTCGCATTGCACTGCATCCGTTCATCCGAACCGCGCCAATCGACGGCGACGCATCTCCTCAGCGCTCACCTCTTCCGCTTCCGACTCTTCGTCTTCGTCATCGTCTGCATCACCTGCACCAGGGCCACCACCGCTACTCGCGTTGGCGTTGCTTGAGCTGCCTTGCTCTTCCACCGGCTCACCTCTCGCCAACCGTTCCTGTCTCTCCTGCTCCTCTCGCGCCTTTCGCTTCGCCTCTTCCCGCATCTTGGTGATTCGATCCACGTCGTCGGGAATTGCTGTTTGCTGCTCTTCCGACCGCCTGGTCGCATTGCGATAGTTTGGATTCTCTGCCGTAAAGCGAGCAGCTGCTTCAGTATCGCCCAAACTAGCAGCTAGCGCCGCTTGCAGCTCCGCATCCTCATCGTCGTAATGCCTGTCCTGCCGAGGTCCGATGACCGCGCTCGCTTCGGGTGCGCCTGGTACGCTGAAGGGGTCGATGAGGTCGTCGTCGCTAGCAATCTCGTCGTCATCGTCCACGATCTCTTCCACGTCTTCGTTGTTGAGGTTGGCTGCAGCCATCGCTGGGCTGAGAAACGGCGAGCGATGCGACAGACTTGAAGGATGCAATTCCTCGACATCGCTTGAGAGGGTGTCGTCGCCGCGCGAGTCATCCAGGTCGATCGCGTCATCGCGCGACAGGCCAGTCTGTCGTTCTTGAGCCCGTCGCTTTCTGCGGCCTACAGGTCGTGACGAGGTGGAAGAGGATGAGGAAGATGTAGCAACAGGGCCCTGGAAGGAACCGCCGGCCCCGGAAGGCCGACTTGAGGAGCTTGACAGGCTTGCTTCCATCGCTCTGCGCAGATCGTCGTCGACAGGGTCAGGAAAGCCGGCCCGGTGTCGACGTCGTGAGGGTGCGATCGCATCAATGTCGGCGTCGGTCTCGCCCATGAAGCTGTTCCCCCCTGCAGTATCTTCGGCGCTCCCACCGCGGACCTGACGAACGCGAGATCGGCTCGGTGTGTCGGGAGCAGTAGCAGAAGAGGTGTGTTGTAGAAGGCTGGCGCTCAGAGCCGCCTGGAGCTCCGCATCGTCTTCGTCGCCGCCAAGCCCGAAGCTTGGAGCCGGGCTACGGAACTCGCTCGCGTTGGATACTGGCGCCATCGGCGGCGTCTGGCTGGTCGCTGCTGGCTGAAGGCCAAGGCTCGCCGAATTGGAGCTGTTGCTTGCCGAAGGAGCCCCCGGTGGTGGCAAGTGATCCGCAATCTGATCTGCATCCGACTCACGCAAGCCCTGCCCAGCGCTTCCCTCCGAAGCCTGCACGACAAACACCGAGTATCCCTCCGACTCGGCTGTATGAAGCAATGTGCCGAGATAATTGTTGCCGATCCACTGCGGCTCGGCGAGGAAAGAGTTGAGATTGTACCAGAACTTGCTCGTGGTGCCAAAGGAACGGATGGTGAACCAATGACTGTTCAGATTGAGCACAAAGGCCGCCTCTCGCTCCGGTGCATCGTGCCGCGCTCTCATCTCGGCGGAGCGCCAGCTGGATATCGAGATGCCCCACACCTGAAGCGCCCTTTCCAGCACCGACACGCTGAAGAATCCCGTGTCGTCCATATTGAGGCTCGATCGATCGCGTGCGGCAATGTCGGCTTGGCTCAGCCCCAGCTCGGATGCTTCGAGTTGATCGAGCTCGGTGGCGATCTGCGAGAGCTGTGAAGGGTCGTAGTATTGGCCTTGGAGAAGCGCGTTGAGCGCGTGTTGTGCGCACAGCATGCTTCCGGCTTCTTGACGCTCATGGTGGATGTAGGCTATGAGCTGCTGCTGCGGCGACGAGGACGACATTTTGCCTGCTTGGTGTGACCTCCGGACAAAGAATCGGATGCCTGTCGATCTTTCCTGTCTCCAGCCGGGTCAGTTCCGAGAATGTGATGACTGGAAGGAAGGAAGAAGGGCAAGAGGCTTGCTCAGCCACTGGCAGCTGGCTTGCGCGTCGTTGGCTGATTCCGAAACTGTCACACCTACAATCATGCTTCTCGTTGGTGTGGAGGCCAATTCGCACCGCACGCCGGTGCAGCGTGTTTTTTCGCGTGCCACAAAAAGGCGTGAGACCCTATTCGGGATCACCGTTGATAAACCTCGGATATCGCGACTCTGATCAACTGTCTCAAAATCGCAGCGCAAAAGCCATTAATCACACTCTCTCGCGACCAGCTCTTTCTACAATCACATCGCAACCCGCGCTTCACGGACCGTCGCTCGTCGGCTTTTGCGATACAACCGCCTTAGTATCAACCCATCGATCTCTCGAGTTCAAAGAGCAGTAGCAACCTAATCTTGGAAAACAAGCTCAGATCGTGCGGATTCCCCTCCGATCGACGGAACGCCATAACGGTACAAGTTGTCAGCCATGTCAGTCACGCCCGCTGCAACGAACGGACGTCGCAGTAGAAGGAGCTTGACACTGCTTGCAGCTTCGCTTCTGCTGCTCATCCAAGGCACAGATACGGCAGCCGCTGCCAAGCAAACACTGGCGCCGTTCGACTGCAGCAACGTCGCCGTATCCTCCAAGCAGTCATTCGATCTGTCTAAGATCGCCTATCCCATCCGCACTTCGAATCAGGAATCAACGCCGCCATCGGAAACCAAGACGTCCATCGACATTGACCTCTGCAAGCCGCTCGAGGCAGATTCAAACCGAGACGAAAAAGACCAGTGCCCGCGTGGAACGAGAATATGCATCACCATCGAGACCATCAAGGACGACAAGACCATCGTCACACAGGCAATTCCAGTGGCCTACTCGGGCGAATCTGGAGGCAGCAAGATCGAGGCCAAAGTGGAATGGGGCGAAGAGCTGGAAGGAGGAGAGAAGAGCATCGAGCTCCAGTTTCCAGGAGCCACCTATGCTGGACGAGAGCAAAAAGCAGAGCTTGAGCTAGTTTGCGATACTAAGGCGGAAGCTGATTCGCATCCGACGGCGAGGAGCTACGACCGTGCTGACGGAAAGCTCAAGCTTCGCTGGCCAACCGAATTCGCATGCTCGTCCGCAGCGTCCAAGCCAGGAAGTGGAAGTCCGTCCAAGGGCGGCTCAGATAGCGACGGCGGCAACGACAACGACAGCAGCG
Source organism: Pseudozyma hubeiensis SY62 (assembly GCF_000403515.1). Classification (NCBI taxonomy): domain Eukaryota; kingdom Fungi; phylum Basidiomycota; class Ustilaginomycetes; order Ustilaginales; family Ustilaginaceae; genus Pseudozyma; species Pseudozyma hubeiensis. The sequence goes on from NW_012133848.1 coordinate 98,752, forward strand.
GAGCGACTTCATCGGGCGGGTGGGGCTTCTTCAGCTGGCTCTTCTTTTTGCTATTCGTCGGCTTTGCCGCGTACATGGGGGTCGGTATGTACAGCAACTACAACAATTATGGCGCTAGCGGATGGGACCTCGTTCCGCACAAGGACTTCTGGAGGGAGTCGCCGTACATTGCTCGCGATGCGGCAACGCATGTCTGGCGAACGATGTCAGGTAATCGTGGAGGAGGAGGAGGGTTTGGAGGTGCGGGAGGTCGTGGAGCATACGAGCCCATATAAAGCCATCAGCCTTGCACCGATATGGAAATGTCAACGTCTTTCTTGCTTGCCCAGTCTTCACGCTGTGCAATTGGTCAGCCTCGTAACAGATACAAGAAGAGATTCACCGCGCTCGACTGTGTGCCAGCAACCTCTTCAGTTCTCGCCTGAGTTCCGTCGCGAGCCGGAGCAGGGCTGAAACTGAGGACAAAGCTTCGACCGTTGGATAGATGGGCCTATGCGGGCGAATTTCAACAGGCGTGTCGCTTTCCGCACCCGCTGTCCTGACCAGGACTGGTTAAAGGTAGAAAAGTAGGCGGCGTCCACACGCCGAGTGACACCCCTGATCACAGCCGCCGATGCTACATCTCTTCCCTTTCCCGATCTCCCTTCTTGCCGCATTCCTTCGCTTCCAGACACCAATCCACATCCTTCTCATCCAGACTGCCAGCAGTCAACTGCAAACAGCATTCGACAGCGCTACGATCGCTCCTCTCTACGAGGTCTCTGCAAGCATGGTCAAAGACGAGTTGGAACACTCCAACGAGAAGAAGGCGGAAGAGAAGAAGAGTATCGAGAAGAAGACCGATGAGCCTTGGACGGACAAAGAGCGCAACGTGATCCTGAATCATGTTCTCAACCACGTCCTGAAGACTGTTGGGTACGGCACCGTCTTTTCGGAGCTGTCTGGGCTGCTAGTCAAGGAGGGATTCCCAGCTCGCGGCAGCAAAGCGGTAAGTACAGTGCACGTCGATGGCCGCAAACTCCTTATATCCGCATCTTGCTTACTGATCTTCATTCATTGTGGCTTCTTCAGTACCAAGACCAGTGGCGTCGCAAGATTTGCAAGGACGTGATGGCCATCTACGGTGGCGTGCCCCCAACATCGCCAGCCACTCCCACCAAGGCCGTCGCTACCAGCCGAGTCAAGCCCGAAGGAAGTCCTTCCAAGCGCAAACGCGAGACAAAGGAAGAGTGAATGCGGTCTACCAAGGCTTCGGCCATATTCGCATACGTGGCGACGTCAAGACACCAGGTCCAGCGCGTTCATCATCATGGCTAGAGCCCGCACTTCAACGTACCATACCCTCTCAACCCCTTCATGCTCATCCAACTCCATTCAAGGTGCTGCACCGTCTCTCCTCACGGTGTTGCACAGTATCGTCAATCCGACCAGCATCGTGATCATGCCAATGCAACGTCGTGCCGTGGCAACACAGAGAAAGTCTCCGTATGCCGCGCCATGAAGACGCTGTCCACTGAGGCAATTTTGATTTGAAATCAAGTCCACGAACTGCCCTTTGATGCCATATCACATTCCAGAATTGCGTGCACTCCGCTATTTGCGCGCTCTGCAACCGCAACATTTTCGCTCAGCATCCTGTATCGGATTTCGCGCCTTCTAGGTCAGAATTTGTATTCATTTTGACCCACCAGCTGCAGATCCCAAATAGAAAAATTTCGAGTGGTGAAGCACATTTTTCGTCTTCTCGGTCTGCTGTGTGTCAATCTCGCAGTTCTTCCTAGAATCAACCGCACAGACTGACGAGCAGGCCAATTCGAGGTTTTTTTCCCCATTTGCACCCTTTGCAGTCCAAAGCGAAGCGCCTCGCAGTGATGACGAGGAGGAGCAAGTAACTGTTCCACGAGTGGAGTCCGAGCCTTTTCACCTTCCCACCTTCACCTCTGCCGCCGCGACCTTCCCTCGTCATTGTTCACCTCCGCACACCCTCCTGCTCTCTTCGCTAAGAGAGCTTCTCGAGGTTGCGCAATCACTTTTCACCATGGCGCCCGCCCCAGCACAGAAGGAGACGCGTATTGCCATCGTCAACTCGGACAAGTGCAAGCCCAAGAAATGTCGTCAGGAATGTAAGAAGTCGTGCCCAGTCGTCCGTATGGGCCGACTGTGTATCGAGGTGACACCATCAAGCAAGATCGCCTTCATCTCTGAATCCCTCTGCATCGGTTGTGGTATCTGCCCCAAAAAGTGTCCCTTCGAGGCTATCAACATCATCAAGCTCCCCACCAACCTCGAGAACGAGACCACCCACAGATACAGCGCCAACTCGTTCAAGTTGCATCGTCTCCCTACTCCGCGTGCGGGTCAAGTTTTGGGTCTCGTCGGCACCAACGGTATCGGCAAGTCCACTGCGCTCAAGATCCTCGCGGGCAAGCAGAAGCCCAACCTGGGTCGATACGATGACCCTCCCGATTGGCAAGAGATCCTCAAGTATTTCCGTGGCTCCGAGCTCCAGAACTTCTTCACCAAGGTGCTTGAGGACAACATCAAGGCGCTCATCAAGCCTCAGTACGTCGACCACATCCCGCGTGCCATCAAGGGCAAGGCCAGCGTCACACAGCTCCTCGACGGCAAGCTCGAGAAGGACAACAAGCAGATGGTCATCGACATGCTCGACCTCAAGGAGGTACTCGAGCGAGACGTTCAGAACCTGTCCGGTGGTGAGCTGCAGCGATTCGCCATCGGCATGTCATGCATCCAGAACGCCAACGTGTACATGTTCGACGAGCCCTCATCGTATCTCGACGTCAAGCAGCGTCTCAACGCGGCGCGAATGATCCGATCCCTCCTCGACTCCAACACCTACGTCATTGCCGTAGAGCACGACTTGTCCGTCCTCGATTACCTATCCGATTTTATCTGCTGTCTCTACGGCGTTCCGTCCGTCTACGGTGTCGTCACCGTGCCATCACCGGTACGTGACGGCATCAACATCTTCCTGGACGGCTACATTCCAGCAGAGAACATGCGTTTCCGCGAAGAGTCGCTCAGTTTCAAGATCGCCGAGACGGCCGAAGATGAGGTGCTCGACAGGACCCCCAAGTACGTCTGCCCACCCATGACCAAGACGCTCGGCAACTTCAGCCTCAAGATCGAAGGTGGTGAATTCAGCGAGTCCGAGATCATCGTCTTCCTCGGCGAGAACGGTACCGGCAAGACGACGTTCGTCAAGATGCTTGCGGGCAAGCTCGAGCCCGATCCGGGTGCCAAGAAGCCACCTCAGCTCAATGTCTCGCTCAAGCCTCAGACGATCGCACCCAAGTTCCAGGGCACCGTCCGCATGCTTTTGCTCAAGCAGATCAAGGCCGCCTTCATGCACCCGCAGTTCCAGACCGATGTCGTCAAGCCCATGTCGCTCGACCCCATTATCGACAACGACGTCCAAACGCTTTCCGGTGGAGAGCTGCAGCGTGTCGCCCTCGTCCTCGCGCTCGGAAAGCCCGCCGACATCTACCTGATCGACGAGCCATCCGCCTACCTCGACTCGGAGCAGCGTATCATCGCATCCCGCGTCATCAAACGCTTCATCATCCACTCGCGCAAGACGGCCATGATCATCGAGCACGACATCATCATGGCCACCTACTTGGCCGACCGAGTCATCGTCTACGAGGGTCAGCCGTCCGTCAGTGCGACGGCCAAGCGACCCGAGTCCTTGTTGACCGGTATGAACAGCTTCTTGGCGACATTGGAGGTGTCGATGCGTCGTGACCCCACCAACTACCGACCACGCGTCAACAAGTTCAACTCGATCAAGGATAAGGAGCAGAAGGCGGCGGGTCAGTACTTCTTCTTGGAGGATTAAGGTGCGGTCGAGTAAGGAACGTTGTAGCAGCGTTTTGCGACCTCGTTGTCGGTCAGCTTTAGGCGATGACGGGAGGTTCAGCAATCAAAAAGGAAGGAATCCTGGTGTCCTTCCGGCATGGCACGCACGTCTGGTTGCTAGGCTGCATCCGACGAGCGCACGCCAAGCCCTTGTTATGTATATATACCGACGCTGCACACTCCATGCGTTCGCAACCTAGTCCTTCTTGTCAGCGCACACATTCTTGAGCTGGTCGGTGTGCGTAAGCTGTGATGACTTTGCCGTCTCGGGTGAGCGTCTGCCTTCACTTTGCGACATCCACGCTGGAGCGCGTCACAAAACCTCTTTCGAAGATCCGGGAGGGCTGCCTGTTCTGCGCGCGAAGTTGTCTCTGCAATGCCGCAGATGTTAAGTCCGAGCGAAAGCGGTCAGCTGTCGAAGTCTCTTGTTATTCGGTGCTCTGGGCCTCGCTTGAGATGCAAAAGTCGAACGAGCAACAGCACGGCTTCAGCTTGTGGAAAAGAGGAGGAGCCTTTTAGAAATGAATCAAAATGTTAGACTCCAAGTTCAGCAAAATGAGTTGGTCCTCCGTGACGCGTCCGCCAGGGTAAAATCCATCATCTCAAACCCTTCCGCTCCCGCCAAAACTCGAAACTTCAAACACCAATTTCTCGTCATCCACCTTATCGATTGTCAAATAAAAAGCATTTCTGACATCCTGAGGGTCGTAGCTCTCACCTCCATGTGAAAAAAGGGCAAAAAATTGGCATCGACGCCTGTGAGATTCGAACTCACGCCCTCAGAGAGGATATCCTTCCCTTCGATAAACGAAATGCTTAATAGCAGGGATACGTGTTAACCACTCCACCAAAGCGTCTTCCTGGTTTGCGGGGTAAAAGGTAACAACATAAAGAAGACAAAAGAACGACCGTATGAAATGAACGTGTGAATGTGGGGGCGTTTTGACCTTTTCATCAAAACCGCCCCGAGTCCTCTGCGAGGAGATCTGAGCGTCGATCGAAGCCTCATCAAGGTCAGCTCGGACCCCCGATGTAACTTGGGTGACACAGAGCAACAGCAAGGAACTGGGTGCTGTTGCGTGTCAGCACGAAGAGGTGCCGCTGTATGAGGCCCCTCTTCGCCGGATGCTGGTCAGGAGATGCTTCCTCACTTGTCCTTTGTCAAATGATCGGCGGTGTTGCCCGTCCAAGGAACGACCAATCTGCTCAGACCCAAGGACACTCTTGCGAGAATGCTCGGACATTCCGCTCGGCCCGAGAATGGCAGAAACGACACTCTTGTCTTTTCGCCCCATAACCTCTGGCAAGGACCAAGTCAGGGTTCAGATCTGTCAAGATTTTCGATTCGGGTCTGGAACTGAAACACACACACGTTTGCAGGCGCGCGCATGCGCCGTCCAATCTGCCCGCGACACGCTCCCACGTAGCTTTACTGCACCGCAGAGCTTGAAGCTTCCCATGCAGGCTCTCTGGAATTCCTGCGACCGCAAAGAAAGTCCGCCAAACCGCCTTCCGTTGTCCGGGCCCAATCAATTCCTTACACAGTCCGTGTGTGTGAGTCTGCGAGTCTGCGAGTCTGCGAGTCTTGAATCGAAGTCGATTGGGATTCGCTCAGTGGACGCGACCCAACATCAATGTTTCATCTTGAGCGCGCTGCTGGGAAGAGCGAATCCAGAGCGTCGGTTCTGCGTCGAATCCTGCTAAAAGCCGGCGGATCGAACCTGCTGACTTTGCCTCGGTCCTGCGCCACTCCTTGGAATGCTCTCTGGATTGTCCGTCCCTCGTCTGTCCACAGGGTCCACTCTGGCATTTGCGCTCGCGAGCGTGAGGGACACAGCGTCGTTCGAATCTGAGTCCAGACAAAGTCTGGCAAACACGGATTGACATCCGAGGCATGAGTCTAGCAATTCGTCGGAGTCGATTAACTTACGCCCTGTGCATGCTCTTCGTTCCAAGTCAGTCGAGCTAGGCGTAAGCTGAGTCTGATTCCGCGCAAAGGTGAGTCGTGCAGACTGACGTCGAAAGCGGACCGTGCCTCTCCTGATGAAAGCAACAAAAGGAGCTGCGCCCTTTGTCCATCCCTTTCAAAGAAACATACAAGTATCCTGCCGCCATCGTCGCCTTCGTCATTGCTATCACCATCCGTCGTCCCACCCTCCGAACGCGACCTATACCCGGGCTCCTTCCTTCTTCACGACTGCATTCGACATATCATGCGTCTCCCTGGCTTCGTTGTCGCAACAGCGGCCGCAGCAGCGACAGTGTTTGTTGCGCTTGTCGAAGCGCAAGACACATCGATCATCCGCGGCGATGGCCCTCCTGCTCCCAGTCTGACACGCACCGCAGCGCTCGGCAGCTGGACTCCCAAGGCATCCTCGGACGGCCTGACGAAGCCGTCCTTGACCGGGATGGGTCGCACCATCTACATCAACAGCGCCAGCGACTTTTGCTTGCTCATGCCGCCCGACCCGACCACGCAGAACCTGGTCGATGCCGAGGCCATCGCCACATCTTACTGCATCAATCCCATCAACGGAACGCGACCCATGCCCGATGGATTGATCAAGACGGCGCACTTCCGTCGCACTCCCGAATACGTCCAGATCTCCGGTACGTACGATCCTGCGGTGATGAACCTCGGCAGCAACGATTGCGGAGGCGAGTACGATTCCGAAGGCGCCGAAGGCGTCGGCAACCCTGTCGGTGTGACGATGCGCAACGGCAGCTACTTTTCGCAGTTCATGGGTGCGTGCGATATCCCCGGCAGCCCCGTCTTCTGCCTTCGTATGTGCCCCAGCTACGAGTACTGCCGCAACACGTTCGACCTGATGGGCTGTTTGTGGACTCAGCCCGGAGACTACGACCAGCCGCAGGCGTTCACCAACTGTGACGCCAACGCGGACCTGCCCACCGGAGTGTACAACAGCAGCTACACCTTCAGCCAAGGTATGAGCGTGACGCCCCCGCCCGTGACCGCTCCTGCATCGTCCAATTGCAAAACCGTCGCTTCTCCCACGGCAAGCGGAGTCACCTACTCCTGGAACCAGGTGGCTGCTGCTTCGCCGGCCGCTTCATCGACGAGCAAGTCGAACGGCGGGTCGTCGGGCTCTACGAGCGGCAGCAGCAGCGGCGGAGGCAGCAAGAGCGGTGCTGCTTCCGCTTTGGGCCCGGTAAACGTGTACGCCCTCGGTGTCACCGTCCTGCTTGGTGTCGTCGCGGGCGGGGCTCTGCTGGTGTAGTTCGGAGTGACGCTGTCAGCGCGTTCTGGTCGATGACCGACGTCGTGCGTGTCGAAGGACCTTTCGGTCCAGGTATGAAATCTCTGATTCCTTGTAATGAACAATGTCTCCCATTCCCCACACCGAAAAAGAGAGAGAAAGAAAGAAAGATACCAAGTGGGTTCTCACAAGATACTGTAGACGGCGTTCTGTGAGCAGAAATCGCCGATGCAGAGACCAACACTTCTGATGCGAACCAGATGTAGTCGCGCCTGCCAGGGTCCTTCTTCTGGGGAAAAATCCAGGCACCTGCGTGAGACGCCAGCGTGGCTACAAGCCCAGTCGAGGTCGAGACGCGCGCTTCGCTTCGCTTGACTTGCGAACTGCCGAAGCTGCCCAACTGCCTCGGTACCTCACATTCTTGATGGCCGCTGCTCTGGGTGTTTGCATTCGCGAGCTTGCGACTTCAAAACATGACCTTTGACGAACGAACACAGCTTGGTGCTTGACTACTCAGCAAATGTGTCTTGATCCGTCTTGTAGCTTGATCGGGCGTGCCGAAGGGGACAGACTCGGAAGGGATGCTTTCGCATGCATTTTATCAGCCGTTGCTCGGGAAGCTGGAAACATCTGAGAAGGAAAATAATGTGCGATGGACAGCCTTGTACCAGAGAAAGCGAGGCAAGGCGCCGTAGCGAATGACCCTTGCTCACATCTGTGCTTGATGCTCGGCTGCGCCGCGGCGTGATTACCCTGGCAGTGTCGAATGGATGAACGAGCTTAATGCTACCGCTCATCTGTGTTACTGCTCATCTGACTCTCGTTGCAGCGGCAGCAGCGATCGTGATTGTCCGAGGTCGGCTGGTCCCGAAAGCGAGGTCAAAGGAGAGCAACACACGCTCATCGGGTTGGCGGGCACAGAGATCAGGTCGTCAGGGTGCCGAGGAGCAACGAAAGAAAATGGAAATCAAGGGCGGGTCCCGTTGATGGCTGCTGCTGCCGGCTTTGCTGCTGTTTGTCGGAGCTGCACGCCAAAAGTCGCACACGCACGAGCTGCTCGCAAGCATTTGGTCTCGCTGCATGGATCGCTCCTTCCTCGCGATCTTGCCTCCCTTCTACCACCCCCTCCCTCTTCGACGTTCGTTCCCTGGTCCTCACCGAGCAAGTGCTTTGAAAGTGCCGGCTCTCCGCAAAGCATAGCTTTTCGTCTTCCTCTCCGCCCCTTGATTGATCGGCGTCTCAGCACGACTTTGACTTTGCATCTCGTCTCTCAACCGCGTCCTGCTCAGCACATCGGAATCGTTGTACCTCACCTGAATCTTGCCCGCTCATTCTCTTGAAGAGAAGCAGCAATCGTTCAACCCGGCTCACCCTTCGTCTCCGCTCTCACTTTCAGGCAATAGTGGACCTATTGCGTGATCGACACTCTCACACGAACATCGACCATTCCCACCATCGGACCACACTTGCGCAGGCCGTTGCTTCGCACTCGGAAGAATCGCTAGACTCAGCAAGGTATGTATGTCCTCCTCTAGCAAAGACGTCTTTTCAACTGTGTTGCAAAGAGTGTCTGCCTGCTGCAAAAAACGCCAAATGAAGAGCGACCCAGCTGACCCTTTGTGTTGTCTTGTCCCCGCCAACGCCCACTCGAATCCCTCGCCGTCGATGTCGACCGACCTTCTGTCTTCATTTCGTCCTTGCTTGTCTTCGTTGCAACGACCTTGCTCCCACTCCGACCCGCATCGTGGCACGCAACAGTGATGTCCGACTTTGGCCTTTTGCGATCTCCATTGACGCCTTCGAACGCTTCCATCAATCGGGCCAGCTCCCCTTCTGGAAATCGTCCGATCACCATGAATCCGCACAGCCGCTACTCGCTCGGCAAGGGCGCTTCCACCGAGCACATGATGCGCCTCGCTCAACAAGGCAACGCTGGCCACGACGGCGCCATTCGCAGCCCGTCCATGGGCGGTACTGCTCCCATGCCTGGCGCGACTGGCTCGCGCAACCTGCGTCCCAGCTCCGAGATGTTGCCCAACATGAATCACCACGGCACTCCGGAAACCGAAGCGATCGACCGCTGGTTCGAGGATCTGCAGCACTACGAAGCTACTCTTGAAGAGATGGCCGCCGCTTCCCTCGATCAGAACTTCAAGGAAGAGCTCAGCGCCATTGAACAGTGGTTCCGCGTACTCTCGGAGGCAGAACGCACCGCCGCCCTCTACAGCCTTCTGCAGGAGTCGACGCAGGTCCAGATCCGCTTCTTCATCACCGTCCTCCAGCAAATGGCCCGCAGCGACCCCGTCTCTGCCTTGCTCTCCCCGAGCCACCGCAACAGCTCCATGGCCGACCAAATGGAGGCAAAGCTTGCCAGCCTCGGCCTCAAGTCGCCTTCCGCCAATAAAGATCCCGCTTCGCCAGGCGCCCGCGGCTACCGTCAGTCTTCGGATGCTGCCGGCTTCCTGTCGCCCAACGTCGCTGCCATGTACAACGCCGGCAACAACGACGCTGCCTCTACGCTGGCTGCTCAGCGCGCCAAGCTCAAGGCCAACCGCACTTCGGCTCCAGGCACCCTGATTGGCGAGAGCCGCAACTACTCGGGCGGCCAGCTGGACCAGGTGCAAGAGCGCGGTGGCTCGCCCAACCCGCAGCAGCAGCAGCAGCAGCAGCAGCAGCGCACGCTCTCGGGCGATCTCTCCCGACCCAAGTCGACTGACTTCAGCAACAACAATGTCGGACGGTCCCCGCGTGCCAGCGGTCCGCTCGACGACCAGCTCTCGCCCATCAGCGCCACTGGCAACTGGTCGAGCATGGTCAACACTCCGCTCGTGCCCATGTTCACCGACAACGACAAGGCTGGCATGGGCGACGCCAATGTCAACCTCGAGACTGCCGCCGCCCAGCTGGCCAATCTGCAACAGCAACAGCAGATCGGTGGCAACGGCCGCGTGATGGTGGACCCTGACATGCCCAGGTACCGACGCAAGAGCAACCAGAACACGGGTGGCGCTGGTTACGGCCAGGGCTCCAACATGTACGACCAGTCCAGCCCGGGCGTCTCGCCCAACATTGCTATGCAATCTGGCTGGGGTCAAAGCGACAACTTTGGACGCGGCGGTCTCAACGCCGGCTCGTCTGCGTTTGGCGGCAGCAACAACAGCAACAACCAGTTCAACATCCCTCCAATGAGCCCCAACGCGCTCGCAGGGCTGCAGAGCCCTTCGGGTGGCCTGGCCAATCCTCTCAACATGCAAATGATGAACATGATGGCGGCCATGGGCGGACTCAACCTGAACAACATGAACGGCGCTCAGCTCCTCGCCATGCAGCAGCAGCTCTTGCAAAACCAGCAGACGCTGTCGATGCTCGCCCAGCAACAGCAAGTGCAGCAGCATCAACAGCAGCAGCAGCACGGCCGCAACCTGCGCGCCTTTGGTGGAGGGGCGCTATCTCCGGGTGTCGGAGGCCAGACTGGCCGAAAGAGCCCACGCAGCGGCACTTCACCTTCAGGAAGAGCAGCTGCATTGCCTGGCGCAGCTGCTGCCGGCGGCGCGGGAGCCGCGGGTGGGAACGCCAACGCTGCGGGTGGCGAGGAGGAGATCGCCGACCTGGCGACGCTCGAAGATGTGCCCGCTTGGCTGCGCCAGCTGCGTCTGCACAAATATACCCCGAACTTCGAGACGAGCCACTGGAAGGAGATGGTGGTCATGGACGACAAGCAGCTCGAGGATAAGGGCGTGGCGGCGTTGGGTGCCCGACGCAAGATGCTCAAGACGTTTGAGCTGGTGCGCAAAAAGTACGGTATCAAGATGGATGGCGAAGAGGAGCCGGGCTCGGGTGTGCCGGGCAGCCAGACTGAGAGGGAGGGCGATGATGCAGGGGAGCACAACGATGCTCAGGAGGTGGATCGCGAGCTTGGTGGCGCTGCTGCCACTGCTCCTGCTCCTATCGCCAAGGATTGATGCGTTGCTCGGGTCGAGTCTGTTGCCCCTTGTCGTCGTTCAAGATGCTGATCAAAGGCCGCTCACCTTGTCTGCCTTTTTCATCCATTTGCCTTTCGTTCACGTGTGTATGTCGCTTCGTCACTTCCAATATTTATTTGCTTTGCTCAAACGACACGACGATACGCTGGTGGTAAAGCGCCGAAATGTAAGAGTTGAGAGCAGCGACTTGTGCAGCGGCCGGCCATACAGTGTCAGGATGAGAATCGTGCCCACGCCGATCACGTGACGCAGCTACGCGCCAGAAAATAATCAGCCAACACCTGAAAAATCAGGCCTCTCGTGGGCGCACACACACGCACGCACGGGAGCGCGCCGTTGCAGCCTCTCAAGCCCCGCCGTTGAACGAGTTAGAGCAACACTTTTGTCGAAGCGCGTCCCCCTGGGTGAGAGGAGAAGAAGAGCAACACACGAACTCTGAAAGAAGCTCTCGCTCGTGCAGAGAAAGGCTCACCCTTGAGTTGCGATTCTCTCACAAGCTTGAGATCCCCTGGAAGCAAGCCCACATATGGCTGCAGTTGCAGCTTGCATTGACGCACACGCTTGATCGTCGGCTACCACCACCATCTCCTACTTTACCCTTTACGTGTTCAGCTTCGATCCTTGCCAGCGCTCGGACCGACCTCGGTTGCAAAGATCGTATACCATTCCAACCGCGCCGAAGCTAGCTCAGCAGCCCGGCAACTCATCTGCCGACACTCCGGACTATTCGTGCTGCTAGGACACCGTTGCGGTCCGAGCTTTCTGCACTCTACGATTCGAACGCATCACAGACCGCACCGACACAGCTGCACAGTAATTATTGCACAGTACCATTCGGAAACATTGCAGCGGCTCATCACGATCCAGCAACGCGGACTTGACTGATCCGTACTTGAACAACACAAGAGAAAGAGAAGTAAGTACCAAGTGATTCAAAGCAGTGTCCCGCGATGGGATGGTGTAGAACCAATACAGGCAGAAAGGTTTTTCGACGAGACGCAAGCGGCGCTCCTCACTTGGCACCGTAGTCCCTGGGTGCATCAGACGTCGAGCCAGAAGATTCTGGCTCTTGAAGCCAGGACGACAGAATCGATGCTTGGCATGACTGCATGCAGGGTCGCCAGATTGGCTGGCTCGCTGGTGCAGGATGCTTGCTCGTGCTCAGCTCGCAGCGCAGGATGAGGAGACAAGCGCGTCCGCCCCTCTTCCACACACGGATGATGTGTGTGTGTCTCTGTTGCCTGCGCATCTGGTCCGACACAACACACAGCGGCGCGACTTTGCGGAATTTCACTTGGAACAAGTCTAAATTTGACGGGCAGCCGAGCGGGTCTTTGCGAAGCGGCGTGTCCCTGCCTGCATGGCGCACAAAGGAAGCGTGGGCGCAACTCAGAGCCAGGAAGAGCCGAAGAAAGTGTTGAGGAAAGCACGCCGGCGAGCCGAAAAAGTGTGTTTTGCAAACACGCGCGTGTCTCGGAACATCCGCTGGGTCACTGACCTGTCAGATGGTTGTGACGATGCTGTTTGTACGGTCACGACGAACTCCCCTCATTACGCTCGTTTTGCTTTCGGCTCCTCCCTCCGATTATGAGCTTGACTCCCTAGACTGCGCTTCCGTCTCTCGACTCTGTGACGCTGGGCACTGCTGCGCGCTTGTCCGTCTATCGTTCACTGCAACAGCCTCTGACCCTCAGCTTTGTGTTGTCTCCTCACATCCGATTCTCAGGACACTCTCTTCGACTCAGCCGCTCTTTTTTACGATCGACCCCTTGGAAACTCGATCTCCATCGCTACAAGCACCTTCGACCGAGCTTCACCAGCAACTTGACAAGCATAGGTATCGCGCTCGATCCTACAATCGCGCCCAGCTCAGCAGCAGCTCACGCTGCTCTCGACCATCGCGATGGATCCATCGGGTCCAGACAGCAGCTCGGAGGGTCTCTTCGAAGGCAACCACCCTCCTTCTCCTTCCCCAGCCTCAAGGCTCACATACCCCGCTTCACCCAAGGACATGTCCACCGGGTCCTCGCTCGCCTTCCGTCCACCGCCTCGCCCAGGATCATCCTTACGAAAGGGTAGAAAGAGCGACTTCAACACGCCCGCTCCGCCTCCGCTGCCCACCGCACCTATGCCAACCTTCGAACACAGACCTCTCGCCGATACAACCAACTTTGGATCCAATCACACCAGGCTCAACGAAGCACATCTACTCTCCTCGCCTTCGCGTTCGATGCTGCGCTCGACCAGCCGTCAGTCTTTTGAGAACGGCAAGACCATCGATATGACCCGTCTCGTGCGCGAGCGTCTTCAGGGTCTCCGCGAGGAGAATGAGACCCAGGTCAACTCGGCCGGTCTTCTTGGCCAAGGTCTGCTCGGTCTGCGTAGCAAGATCGAGTCGCTCATGGATGAGCTGGCCGAGGAGCTCAGTGCAGCGGAGGATCATTCCGAGGACAGTTACGGAGACAAGCCGTCCGATGTCAGGATCCGGGATCTCAGCAGGAGGATCGAAGTCGAGATCGAGGACCTCGAGAAGCAAAAGCAGAAGCTCTTTTCCGAGATCACCGTTCACAACGTCGATGTCTCCCCAGAGACCGATCCTGCCGCCGACGCATCCATCTTGAGCTTGTCAGAGACACCCTCAAAGGCGACCCGCGTTGCCGATGCCATCCGCAACCTGACCGCCACCCCAGGCAAGTCGCCAGCTGCACCCACTCACGCCACGCCCAGACATGCGGATCGACGGAGCCGCAATGCCGCTGCTCGCCAGGCCAAGGCGGACACGGATCTCATCAACGAGATCCAAGCCGGTCTTGTACAGGAGGTGCGCCGACTGCAAGGCCTGCTCAAGGAACGCGACGACCAGCGAGTCTCGCTCGAACGGTCGCATACCGAGCTTGAAAAGCAGCTCGACCAGTACAAGCCGCGCGTCATCCAGATGACAGAGACCGAGGATGCGCTCAAGCAGGAGAACTGGGACCTCAACGTATCCAAGCAGAACCTCGAGGAGCAGCTCAGCGAGATCAAGTCGACGCTCAAGAAGGCCGAGCTCGACAATGCGCGCCTGAACAAGGAGATCGGCAAAACGCGCGAGACGGTCGATTCGCAACGACTGCAGATCGATGGCCACGTCGCCGAGATCGAGCGTCTCAACAAGTCGCGCGAGACCGAGATCGCCCTGGCAAGGAGGGAGCGCGCAGGCATGCAGCGAGATGTCTCCGACCTGCAGAGCGAGCTCCAGAAGATCCGCAATCAGCAGCTTAACGACCAAGGCGGTGTTTCGCGCAGCGTCTCCCACAGCTTCATGTCCGACGCCGCCAACGATCAAAATGCCGAGGCGGATGCGCTGGCCGCCCGTCTTCGTGCTGCTTCCGGTGAAGTACCCCGCTCTCCCGGCGATTCGATCTACTCGGCGGACGGCGCTGTGCTTTCGCCGCTTGGCAACCGTCTGGGACGCGACAAGGAAACACAAGATCTGCGTGCCAAACTCGCGCTCGCCCAGCGCAAGGCTGGCAAGGATGCCGCCGAGAAGCGACGCGTCCGCGAGAAGAACGCCGAGCTCTCAAAGCTGCTCGTCAAAGCTGGTGTCAAGGTTCCCCAGGGTCTCGACGATGATGCCGAGACCAGCGAAGACGAGGAGCTGCACTGGCTCGATGACGGCGACGCCAACAGCCCCGCTGTGAAGCGCCTTTCGCACATGCGCCTCAGCCGCCCAGCATCCATGCGCCCAAGGCTGGGCCGCAAGTTCGGCATGGTCTCGAGCAACTCGACCGACTCGATCGTCGAGTATGCAGAGTACGAAGACGATGCGCAGATCGGCACGCCCGCAGGTCCGGACGATGCTTCGCCGTCGCGCGCCAGCCTTGATGGCATGGACCCGGCGTTCGCCGATTACAGCCGCGCCGACGCTGCCAATACAAGCATCGACAGCGTGGCCTCTCGCAACGTGCCTCGCGGTCACCGCTCGCGACCGTCTATCGGCAGCAGCCCACTTGCCCGCAACGAACAACTGCCGCTGGCCGCCGACGAACAGGAGAGCCCGTCCCACCAGCGTGTCCTGCCGAAGGGCGGACGACGCAGCGGCGCTACCGTGCGACCGGCCTCGGCTGTGTTCGAGCCAAGCGCCCTTGGCAATGAGCTCGGTGGACTGGCTGCAGAGCTCGAACAGCAAGCGGATGTCCGAGAGATGTTCGAATCGAGCATGCAGACCGACGACCTGCCTGATCTCGTGGCCCCAGCTCTCGCCAAGCGAGACCAGGAGCACAAGGCTCAGCTCGATGCTATTCGCACCGAACACGACGATGCCATCGAGACGATCCACGCCGAACACGCCGCCAAAGTTTCAACACTTCAGAGTCAACACGCCGAAGCCATCGAGTCGCTCAAGAAGACGCATAGCGAGCAACTCGAGGGGCTTTCTTCCCAACACGAGAAGAGTCTCAGCGACAAGGACGACAGCCATGCGGCCGCTCTGGAGGCCGCTTTGGCCGAGCGTGCCAAGGTCCACGATGCGGCAGTTGCCGAGGCCCGCTCGCGCCACTCAAATGCTCTGGCAGAGCAGGTCGCCGCCTCGAGCGCAGCACTGGCCGCGGCTGTAGCGTCGCACAAGACGTCGAGCGAAGACTTTGAGCGCAAAGTCAAGGAGGAGAAGGAGCGAAGAGAAGAATCGCACGCCTTTGCCCTCGGTCAGAATGATCGCCAGCACAAGGAGTCGGTCGATGCCCTCGAAGCATCGCACGCCGAAGCGCTGCACGGTCTTCGCACCGAACACCACCAGCTGCTCAGCATCCGGGATCAGGCGCTCGAAGAAGCCCACGCGCAGCTGGCGGAGCGCGAAGTGTCGCACAACGCGCTCGTGGCATCGCACGCCGCCGAAGTGACCGCGCTCAAGAAACGACTTCATGAGGCAGTCGCTCAGCACGACCAAGCCATCAGGGAGCTGTCAGATTCGCACGCCGGTGCCCTGACCGATCTGCAAGAGCGCCACAGCAACGAGCTCGCCACTCACCAGAACTCAAACCGCGACCTCGCCGCATCTCACGCTTCCGAGTTCGCTGCGCTGCAGGACAGCCACCGAGCCAAGCTCGAAGAGCATCAGAGTTCGATCAAGGAGCTCACCTTTTCGCACGCCTCCGCCGTCTCTGCCCTCGAACAAGGTCATCGCGAGGCGCTGGCCGCTCGCGATGTCGACTTGCAGGCTGCAAAACAAGAGCTCCAGTCACGAACCGATGAGCTCGCGACCCGTACTCGGGAGCTCGAAGAGCGCAACAGCGAGCTTGGAGCTGCCAAGGCCGAGATCGACGAGCTGCAAAGGAGCATCGGAACACTGCGCGCCGACATGCAGCAGCTCAAGCAACAGCTCGCCGAATTGCAAAAGTCACACACCGCTGCCGAACGAGAGCTTTCCGAGACAAAGTCCAGTCTCGATATGGTCAACGACAAGGTGCGAAGGCAGGAGGAGACGGCTCGCGAACTTTCCCGTCAGCGCGAGGCCGAAGCTACCGCTGCGGCTGCGGCTGTCGCTGCTCGATCTCAGGCGCTGAACGATACGGCGGCGGAAAAGGATCAGCTCGAAGCTGCGCACGCTGTTGCCTTGGCTCAGAAGGAGCGTCAGCACCAGGACGCCATCAAGGAGCTCGAAGACGGCCACGCCTCGGCCATCGCTTCCATCCGTGGTGATCACAAACAGGCACTCGACAGCCGCGACCAAGAGGTGGCCACGCATCGACAGCTCGTTTCGCACCGAGAGCAGGAGCTCGAGACGATGCGTGCCGGATTGCAAAAGGCTCAGGCGCAGGTGCAGTCACTCGAGCAGCAGCTGGTCGAGGAGCGAGAGCGTGCTTCGGAGCAGCAGCGCACCGAGGTCGACAAGGTCCAGTCTCGTGTCAAGACGCTGGAACAGGAGCTCGTCGTCGAGAAGGACCGGGCTGTCGAAGAGCAGCGCACCCAAATCGACAGGATGCAGGCACAAGTCAGCCAGCTCGAGGAACAGCTTGCAAACGAACGCGAACGCGCGGCGCAACAGCAGAGCACAGAGGTCCAAAAGGTGCAGGCTCAGATGCACAGTCTGGAGCAACAGCTCGTCACGGAGCGCGAGCGTGCTCTGGACGAGCAGCGCAAGGAGGTGGCCAAGGTGCAAGCACAGGTACAGGTGCTCGAGGTGCAGATTACAAAGCTTCAGAGCGATGCCGACGCATCGCACCAGTCGCGTTCGCTCGCCGAAAGCAACCTCAAGGGTGCTCAGACCGCACACTCGGCTTTGCAAAAGCAACACGACGACGTCAAGGCGAACGTCGCCTCGCTTCAGTCCAAGGTCCGCTACCTCGAGTCGTCCATCGCCGCTCAGCGCTCCTCCACGGAGCAGAACCGTCTTGCTTCGGACAAAGAGCTGCAGACGATCCAGTCGGCACTCAACACGGCTCAGAAGAAGGTACGCGAGCAAGAGGCAACGATCGCACGGGTGGAGGCCGCTGCTGCTGCCGCCACCGCTGCCGCTGCCGCCGCGGAGACTCAGCTTTTGACCAAGAACGACGTCGTCACAGACACCGAGAACGAGGCCGACGACTTCAAGGACGCCGTTGAGCCGACTGAGGCTGTGGCAAGCGAGGCCGACAAAAACCCTGCGACACCCAAAGCATCCGCGATCGAGTTGAAAGAGTCGTCCTGTCAGACCGACGATGAGGCATGGCAGCTCTTCCAGCAGCAACGCCAACGCGATGCTCTCGCCGCTGCTGCCCCCGCATCGCCGTTGCAGCCTACAAGAGAGAGCCTCGCTGCCCACAACAAGCTTGTCGTCCTCGGCAGCCGCGCCCGCGACTCGGTCGGAACATTCGGAGGTGAGCGGGCGTCGTCGCCTGCCACCGTTCTTTACGGCACAGACACCTTTGGCAGCCAGAGCCAGAGTCGCAGACCCTCGACCGACTCGACTTGGTCGCGTCACACCGACCGATTTGCATCCGACGCCATCCCGCCTGTGCCGGCTCTGCCGGATAAGACCAAAGCTCCCGTCCTTTCGATGCCTCCTCCTCCTTCGATGCCTCCTCCGTCCACGCTGAAGAGGAGTGTGTTGGCGCCGGCCGGTGGTCAGGCTCCACCTCGTCCCACATCGCCTCCTCCAGCCGACTTGCTCACGCGAGCACAGCAGATCCATTTGCAGCTGCCCGCCGGTTCCAACGAGCAGCCCCGCTCCGTTTCGCGCGCGTCCGCTCGCAGCGGCCCTCCGCCGAGCGCCTACCCAACCAACGCTCGCCTGCGTCAGCAGAGCTCCGGGGCTGGCAGCATTCGTTCGCGCACCCACTCGAACGACTCGGCCAACCCACAGCCGCTGGACAGCAGCATCTACGCGAATCTGGCCTCTGGTCGCAAGAGCATCGGCTCGCGCAAGTCGGCCGGTCGTCGCCCCGGTGCGGGGCCGCGTCAGTCTTCTGCCGCCTCGTTTGTGTCGGACGTCACCTCGGAGCTCAGTCGTCGCCTCTCAATGGTATCGTCTGTTGCTTCCGCAGCCGATGCGGGCGACGAGACCTTCGTCGTCCGAGGAGCGGGCGCCGCTGGCAAGAGCGGGCAGCATGGGCTTTCCGAATTCGGGGCCGACGCTACAGACCCGGCCATCATCCACGCCATCACGCAGACCATGATCGGCGAGTACATGTACAAGTACACGCGCAAGTCGATGGGACGCGGCGGCCACTCGGACAAGCGCCATCGCCGCTACTTTTGGCTGCACCCGTACACCAAGATGCTGTACTGGACCATCAGCGATCCGGGAGGAGCCAAGGTGTCGGAGGGTACGAGCAAGAGCGCACCGATCGAAAGCGTGCGCGTGGTCGAAGACAGCAACCCGTCTCCACCGGGTCTGCACGCCGAAAGCATCATCATCACCACAGCCTCGCGCGAGGTCAAGATCAGCGCACCCAACCGCGAGCGACACGAGGCGTGGCTTGCTGCACTCGAGTACCTTGTGCATCGCCCCGCAATTCAAGACGCCACGGTGATCGCCAGCAACGCGGCACCCGAGCTGATGAGCGATGCAGAGAACGACGCGACGCTGATAACACGAAGCGTCGGACGCAGGGCCAAGCCTCGTGCTTCGGCGGCTACGTTGGGGAGCGCATCGGTGATGGGATCGCGCAGGCCGTCGGCTCAACGAAGCTTTTTGGGTCGTAGAACGTCTGAGAACGCTCTGCGGACCGAGTCGACGCCGCGCCGACGTGGCAGCGTGGGCGGCCAGAGCGTGCTGTACCCATCGTTGGGCAAACGACGCGACACGGCTGCCAAGGAGTTCTTCCAGCAACACGAACACGACCGCGAGCTGTCCGTGTCGATGAGCCCGAGCCACAGCGTGCGAAACGGCGTGTATGCGGCCAGCGTCCGCAGCGGCGATGCAGGCGAGGAAGATTACGAACTGCTCGACCTGACGGCCACTCAGTCGCCGATCCGTCGCGCGCTCGCCAACGACGATCCACGCCTCAAGACGGCGGAGCAGATGCTGGAAGAGGACGAGCCGGAGGACTGGGACGGTCTCACCAACGTCCGTGCGTGCTGTGACGGCAAGCACGACGTTGGCTCACTGGCGCACCACCACCACCCCAACCAGGGAGGATCGGCTAGCGGGAGTCGCAAGTCGTCTCGTCTTCACCGACGCGAATCGTCCGGTGGGTCTAGATTCTCTTCGATCGGGTTGAAGTCAAAGCTGGACGCTGCAGTCAGAGCTGCTGAAGAGCGCGAGCAGCAGCAACAACCCGTGCCACCAGTTCCGAGATTGCCGGCTTCGCTGTTGCCCAGCGGCACGCCTTTTGGCAAGACGGTGATGGAGCGCGAAAGCATGGACAGCAACCATTCGAACGGTGTAGCTCAGGAACAGAGTCTCACAGCTGGTCGAGCCGCGTCGGGACCTAGCTACGGTCAGCGCGTGCAGCAGATTCGAAAAGCTAGACAGTCGGCGGGAAGCACTGGCGGACGTTGAGATTGATTGATTTGCCTTTTGTAGTATTGCTCTTGTCTGTTTCCCGACATAGAACGTGGTTGCATTTTTGATCTCGGTCGTACGTCAATGACAGTGTGGGGGTAGGTCAGTGAGGGGCAAGCTGGGATGTGAGTTGGCTCAGGGTCAATCAGAGTTGACGCTCGATCGTGGTCAATCTCACGCGGAAAATTGCGAGTGCGGAAAGGGGGATCAGAAGTTGGAAGGGAGGCCATCGCTATCCGCTCGCGTCCACTAGGTGAAAGAGACCACAAGACTGTCCGACTGATGCGTGGACGACGTTGAGCTGTCGGTGTCAAGTTCTGCCTGGCACTTGTCAAAAACAGTCAAGGTTTCAGAACAGCTGGGCGTTCGGCGGCTGTCTCTTGAGCTAAGGTTGGTGCCTCGATAGACTGCCTTGGCCACCGTGCGCGAGCCTACTGTGTTCGCGAGCCGAGTCGCGTTGCGTTGCGTATTGTAACTTTACTTGAGCGCGAAGAGTCGTCTGCATGGGCGTAAATTGGCGGGTTGCATGCGAGCCTAGAATGGCGAGAGATGCCAAATTGAGATCTTGGCGAGGAAAAGGACTCAGGCACGACGCCAGTACCAATAAGAAAGGGTATACCCGACCATCATCTGGCAAATCTGAACAACAGAGGAAGGTTCAAGGTTCGCACACGGAAAAAGTTGGAAAGGTTGAGTGGATTCAGGGTCGTGGCCGCTTCCTTTCGCTGCCGGCTTTTGCTTAGCTTTCGCCCCCCGTGAGACAAATATGAATTCATGATACTTGATCGTGATATTCAAATATTGATAGATTTACCGTAGTTCGCCAGCTAGGGCTTGAGTGGCGCGGATTGGCGGTAAATTTGGCGTTTTCGGGCGACGCGTCTGTTTGACAGACAGACTGTGCTGTATTGTCTCTTTTGGCGCATGGCATCCGGCCAGAGAGAAGAAAAGGGATCGATGGGGGGCACAGGAGCAGCGCCCGATCCCATCGCCGGCTCTTCTCAGCATCGTCGTTGTCCTCATCGTCAACTTGCTACCATCTTACCCTTGACCTTCCGATCTTTATTGCCATATCTCATATCCCTTTTATTCTCGACCGCATACACACTTCACGGCAGTTCATCTGCAGCTTATTTCTCCGACCACCCGTTCGTTCACTTTGCAATCCGTTCGCCTGCAGGCTGGCAGGCTGGCTGGCTGGCTGGCTGTCTCGTTAGGTCATCTTTTGGCATCCTTTTTGCGATCCAGCTCAGCTCAGATCAGAACACCGCCTCATTCGACTAGCATCGACTCACGCTACGGACCGACTGTCTTTCCGGCAGTGTCTTGGCATTGTGCACCGGGTGCTCCGTGCCATCTCTCCGCCAGTGACTGCAACGCCCTTCTTGTCCTGTCGGCACCGCTCGAGAACGTGTCCGCTCACTCTTCCTGCAACCCTGGCGCGCTGCTCGGATAGTCCGATAGAATCACACTCCAGAGTCGTCTCGGCTCTCTGCTCCGATCGCAATCCGTGTCGTTCTCGCTCCGGCGCGCTTCTTGCCCTTCGGCACAAGTCTGACCCAGCTGCAACGGTCTACATGCTGTAGCAGGCTCGCATAGCATTGCTCCACCACTCAGCTTCAAGCTGATCCTTTCGACGTCATGACAAATCATTCCAACTGGCACGATCAACACGGCCAAT
The DNA here is from genome assembly GCF_000403515.1 of Pseudozyma hubeiensis SY62. Classification (NCBI taxonomy): domain Eukaryota; kingdom Fungi; phylum Basidiomycota; class Ustilaginomycetes; order Ustilaginales; family Ustilaginaceae; genus Pseudozyma; species Pseudozyma hubeiensis. The sequence continues at coordinate 120,475 of NW_012133848.1, forward strand.
ATCCCGGTCCTCCCCAATCGCGCCACCATCCAAACATGGAACCCTACCCTGGCCCTTCGCCCTCCAATCAGCAGCAGGCCGGCTATTCAAACCAACCCGCCCATCCCGGTAACTACCCACAGGCACACCTTCCTCCTCCCGTCGGCCGTCAGCCAAACCAACAGCAGTGGCAATCTTCCGCGCCATCCAACGACTTTGGCGGCCCGAGTCCGAGCAACTCCAATCCGCGTTCATCCGGTCCTTACCCTCCTGCTTTCGACGCACAGTCGTCCAACCTGCAAAACAGCAACAGTCCTATGCGACAGCATGGCAGCCATGGTTCCGTATACGCTTCCCAGTCGCCCTACGCACAACCTCCATCACACGCCGCGCCTGACTCGCAGATGCATCCGGCTGCCCGCGGCGCTCCCATGCCATCTCAGTACGACTACCCAGGCGCTCAAGCCGGCTATCCACATCCTCATCATCCATCAGCACAATCGCAAAACCAGCAGCAGCAGCAGGGTCCGCCCTCGCAACATCACTCTCACCAGCAGTGGAATGACAATGCCCCCGGCCACCTCCCCTCCGTCTTGCAGCCCCAGTCCCTCGCCACTACCTCGAGCCACCCTTCAGTCCGCGGTCCAGGCGCTGCCCTTCCGCCTGCGCCGCCTGCGCTCCCCTTCGATCGATCCTACGCAGCCGCACCTCAAAGACCAGACGACGACATGGATGACGACGATACAGGTGGTTACGACGACTACGACTCAAAAGGCAAAGCACGTGCCGGCGACGGTGCTCAGTCCGCCAACAAGGGCACCAGCGACTTTGTCAAGAAGCTCTTTAGCATGCTCGACGACAAGGCCTACGAAAGCGTCGTCGCCTGGTCTCCCTCTGGCGAGAGCTTCATCGTCAAGGACATGAACGACTTTACGAAACACGTCCTCCCCCGCAACTTTCGCCATTCCAACTTTGCCAGCTTCGTCCGTCAGCTCAACAAGTACGACTTCCACAAAGTCAAGAACCCAGAGGATGGTTCCGCTTCCGTCGGCGAACACATCTGGGAGTTCCAGCACCCTGACTTTGTGCGCGGTCGCGAGGATCTGCTCGAGAACGTCAAGCGCAAGATCCCAGCCAAAAAGAAGCCCAACCTCAAAGCTGGCTTGGCCGATGCAGACCGCGACGACAGTCCATCCATGCCCCTTCCCGCCATGGATGTCCAAGAAAAGACCGGAGAGTCATACGCCGACCTCAGGGCTCAAGTCATCCATCTGACATCGGTGCAGGATCAGATGCAAAATCACATTCTCGCTCTCACCAAACAGTACCAGGGCGTCATCGGCGAGATGCTCACTTTCCAGCGAAACATGGTGCAGCAGGATCAGCTCATGCAGAACTTGATACAGTATCTCATGAACCTCGAGCACGATCGAAATAACGATCCTGCGAGCGGTGCGACCTCTGCTTCCGCCTTGATGGCTCAAACGGGCACCAACGCTGCAACCTCCGCTCCCAATGCCTTCCTCCCATCGGGTGCGCCAGGCTCCTACGGCGGTGGTCCATACGCTTCGGACGCGCATGTCGACTCGTCCAACGCTCGAGACGGCTTCAGATCTGCCGTCATCGGCCCACATTCTGTCGGCTCATCCGTTCCATCGGCCGAAAACAGCAGCAGCGCCACCATTGCTGGTTCATCGACCAGAATGTCGGGTATGGCAACCGCCCCTTCCACCGTAGCACCGCTCTCTCCCAAGAGTGTAGCTTCGCCAATGGACAGCGGCAGAACGCCAGAGTCCTCGCAGTCTCTCATGCACCCTCCTCGTCACGAAGACATGGCGCGGCGCAACTCCAGCCTCTCTTCGCTGCGCATGTTGAACGGTGCAGCACCGCCTGATCCGGCCAACAGTGGCAACGGAGCCGGTGCTGGCGGCAGCAGCAACACTATGCCTAAACTCGAATCTCGCAGCACTTCGAACGAAAGCAGAAAGGCCATGGACCGCACACCGTCCCGACCCGCCTCCTCTGATCCTGGCAAGAATGACACCGTGACCAATGCTTCAGGCAGCGACACCAATCAACAGCTGCGTCCACGTCGACCTACGCTCGTACCTGGTTGGACCGCACCTCCACGTGTGCTGTTGGTCGACGACGACGAAGTATGCCGCCGACTCTCGTCCAAGTTCCTCCAAGTCTTTGGTTGTTCCATCGACTATGCTGTCGACGGCATGTCTGCGGTCAACAAGATGAACCAGGAAAGATACGACTTGGTGCTGATGGACATCGTCATGCCTAACCTCGACGGTATGTCGGCCACCTCGTTGATCAGACAGTTCGACCCGAGCACGCCCATCATCAGCATGACCAGCAATTCCGGTCCCAGCGAGCTCATGAATTACATGTCGAGTGGTATGACCGATTTCCTGCCCAAGCCTTTCACCAAGGAGGGTTTGTTGAACATGCTCGAAAAGCACCTTTTGCATCTCAAGGCTGCGCAACGAGAGCATCGTGCCGCTTCGACGGACCAAGGTGGTGGTGGAGCGAGCGGTGGTCCAGGTCAAATGTCGTCGGGCGGGGCGATGGGAACTGGAGACGGCGCTGGTGGTATCAAGAGGAGCTCATCACCACTTGCTCCGTTAAACAACATTGGATCGTCTGCAACACCCAGCAACGGCGCTGCGGACGATGATGGCGTTAACCCGCTAGCTGGGATGGGTTTCACAGACGAGGAATACGTTGCTATGCTTCAAAACTTGATCGCAGCAGGAACGGGAGACGACGAATTGGCAAGCGCGCTGTTTGGGAACGACACCTTTGCATCGCAGGACAACACGCCACGCAACGGTGGCGACATGGGCCACACGCCGAACCACGTCAATGGGAATGCAAACCGGAATAGTCCCTATGCTGGAACGACACCGGGGGGTCCGGCGGGGTTCAAGAGATCGGCTTCGGATGAGCGGAGCGGACATGGAGGTGGGTTGTATCAGCAGCAGCTGGCACAAGGTGGCGACGCCAACAAACGCGGTCGATTCGGCGAGGGTTCCTAACTCGGTCCAGCACACGCAAACGGGCGCGCACACGTATCATACTCGACTTTCTTCTGTACTCTGTATCTCGTTGTGCCTTGTATTATCTTCTTTGGGTTTGGATGGTGGTGTTTTCTCTCTGGGATTAATGGAACTCTTCAAGGTGCCTCTCATTTCAGGGTCGCACGCCGGTCTGATAGAAGGGTCGCTCTGAACGATGCCGAGTGAGTGCTGAAGGTTTTCAGGACACTGTCATCCAAAGAATCATCGTCATTGCGCAAAATCACATCTTCTCCTTGACACTCATCACGATGTCACGCCTTTTAGAGAAGGCCTTCGATGTTGAACTGATCGCCTTACGCTGTCAAACTCTGGACCAACTGATCGATCGATACTGGGATCCACTCCTGCTCTGCTCCACCACCATTCGACTGTTGAAACACCACGTCGTCCTCGAGATATATCAATGCTGCCTTTGCTCCAGCTCCCGGCGACCCGCTGACACGCCATATGTTGGCTGTTGTGGTGATGCCAGTCGACGTGACCTGGGATGTCTTGAAGAGGAAGAGATCGTAATGCGCCAACTCCTCCGCCAAGATGATACGGAACGATACTGGGTTGGCTTCGCCACTTGCTACCTTTTCGCTTGCCGTGGCTGCAGGTCTCGGTGCTGTCGACTTTGACAGGTTGAAAAGCGGGACCTTCAGTGACCGCCTTTCCGCATCGTCCATGTCTAGAGCGGAGTTGATCAACGCCAATCCAACCGCAAATCCATCATCGCTTCCCTCTGCCACACTATCCACCCACCATCGCCGCCAAGACACATACCAATCGTCGATTCCCCTCCACTCCTGCATCGGCTGGCGTAGCCACCCACACAACGTTTCCAACCACCTCTCGAAAAATGCACCCGACAGAATCTTGACCATGGTCCAATTCCCAACGATCTTCTTCCACCGTAGCACTTCGCTAAGCGGCATAGCTTCTTCCGGGTTTCCTGACCTAGAGATACGCAGCGACTTGAGGTGCGACGCAAGTCTCGGTACGATGGTCGACAGAAGCAGTGTTTCCCATTCACTGAGCGAAGGATGGGTGGTGTAGAATCGACGCCATTCCGAAAGACCGTGAGGGGGACCTCGTGAGATAGGATACAGCTTCAGTCCAGATCGGAGCTTTCGTTTGGCTTCGGCGAGCACGTCGGTCAAGCGGTCCACGCCGAGCAAAGGTAGCCAGGGGAAGAGGATGTGCTCCAGCCCGTACTTGGATGTGCGGGCATCCCATGACGAGAGGCTGCGATGGAGCGCGGGCAGAAGTAATTGGTCGATGACGTTGTCGAAGATGAACCGAGGTAGGAGCGGTCGCCATGTTTCGAGCAGGGAGACGGCGGAGGAAGGATGGTGCGGCTTGAAGTCGATGAAGCAGGATCGAATGGTCGGCATCCAGTGCATCCACAAGAGCGTGTCGAAGGGTGTCATTGTGCCCGAGGCTGGAGTAGAGAGGGTATCCTGGTTCGGAATCAGCGCGGTCCACTTGGACAAATAAGTGGTGGTGAAAGACGGCTGTTTGAAAGGTCGCCATTGAGACCACAATGCTCGTAGGATGGGAGCAATCGCTCCAACCACAGCTTCGTCTAACGCCAGCTCCGATATCTCGTCGCGGTAGTCCTTCGCAAGCCGCTCTATCAACGGCGTAAACGCTTCCAGAATGCCTTCCTCTCCCCCCACATCGCCTCCGATGCTCCTTGAAACGGCTTCCAACTCCTTCACCACCTCCAAGACCCCTCTCATCCTCAACAACTTCCGCTCCTCCACCACGATCTTCCTCCTCGCCATCTCCTCCTCTCTCGACGCCCACCTCTTTCGATCCTGAATCTGCACGCCTTCCCTCGCCAGCGCCGCCAAGGTCTGAGCATTGGTATCGCAGATCAAGCGCAAATTGTGCTGCAGCTCGGGCAGCTCTTCCGCTGCCGTCGGCAAGCCTTTCCTCCCCAAGGCGGTGGCAAGATCCGACACTTCGCGCAACTCTCCACTGCTGGCATCGTAAACCTTTCCCAGCGTGCTGTGTGTTGCAGGCAGGGATCCGATTTCGGCGATGATCTCTTCGTACGTCCGATGCTCGATCTTGGGCTTGCGAGGTTTAGCTGGCGGCTTTGTCCATTCCTTCGTTTCCTTTTTGACTTTTCCTCCATCCCTTTTGTCCTTGGACTTGGAACGAGACTCTTCATCCGAGGACACAGCCTCGCCACGTCGCCGAGCTTCGGCTTTGGCTTGTGCCGTCTTTTCCTTCAACCCGCCATAGGCGATACCTGCGCGTTCCGGTCGCAGCTGCACTTCGATCGGGTTGACGATTCCCTGACCGGAACGGCCGAGACCTCCGCCTGTCCAGCCCATGGATGCGAGGTAGGCGGATGGGTCGAACTTGCTGCCGAATTTGATGCTCATTTTGGGGGGAGCAACGGGAGCTGGTCTGGAGGAGGAGCGTTGGAAGGCGGAGGAGGGCGTGATGGTGGGTTGGGGGGTTGAGAAGGTGGTGGGTAGTCCGGCTGCTGTTAGCTCGGCTTGTTCGGTCGTAAGGTCGTCGTCGTCTGGTGTCAGTTGTGAAGGAGGAGGCGGTGAGGCTGCCGATGATGGTTGCGGTGGAGGTGCTGCAGGTGTGTCTAGTGTGACGTTGTGCGGCGGCACACTTGTGTCGGATGGCTTGGTAGCACCAGCAGAGACGAACATGGAGAGAGAGGTGAGACCGCTGCGTCGAGTAGAAGGTCCTGCTTCCGCACCATTGTTCGAGCTGGATCCGATGCCTGCCCTTGCACCTATACCGGCTCTGGCGGGCTTCTTGGTCGCCTTTGGCTCTCGTGGTTCCCTTGGCTCCCGCGTTCCAGTCGAACCAATACCACGTCGGGTAGAGTAGAACGAGGCAGGCTGAAAGTCATCCTCCACATCTTCCTTCTCGGCGTCATCCTCGGCCATCTTCGAGCCAGATGAATCATCCGATCTGATATGCAGTTCTGATGGCGCCTCTTCAGTTGCTGCCGGTAGTGACGTTGATGCAGGAACAAACGCCTGCCCCTTGCGGTAATCGATCTTCCTGCCCCTCGCATCTCGCGCACGAACACTTCTCCCAACACCACCTTCTTCCTCATTCTCGTCTTCGCCAAAGATACCGTAGATGGCACTCTCCTTGGTCCTCCTCATCCTCTTTCGCGATGGTTGGCCTACGCCTGCATCGACTGCGTCATCGACATCGTCTCCGTTGAGCTCGTCGGATGTGGTATCGTCGTCGTCGTCGTCATCGTGGAGGATATCATCGCGATGGGTCTTCCTCCTCGCCATCGTCAGGGTGGCAGAAAGGGATGCATCTGTTTGACGAGATGGATGGTGTTCGGGTGGAAGAAGAAGAAGAAGAAGAAGAAGAAGAAGTGAAATTTCTCGAGGTGCGCTCCACTTTGGCAATATTGCTCGTGCGCAGTTTTATTTGGACCCTTTGATCGACGTTTGGCGTGGCTGGTTTCTTCTGTTCCACCAACCACGCCTTCGTCAACACAGCAAGGACGGCGAGGGATCAAGGTTCAGGAGTTGCTGCAAGCAGATGGTGAACATTACTCGCATGTCGCCGTAGCCGCGGTGCTCGCATATCATTGCCGCCACTGTGCAACAACGCAGCGACGGAAGCACAACGCGGCCAAACTAGCACCTCGACATGCAGCCCCTTCACAGCACCACAGCCTCACTGTGTCTTGTGCTACTAGCCCTCGCAGCGACAGCACAAGCCTCCTTCATCAGCACATTCCTATTCGGCAAGGACACGCTCGAGCCTGTCCGAGCCGCCATACGCCAAACCGAGCAGTTCCGCTCAGAAGTCTACGGCTGGTACCACCACAACACCACCCAGCAGGCCAACCTTACCGTAACTCCTGATCCGTCTGACCTGTACAAGCTTCTACCTTCCACGTATTCGGGTCGTAGCTTGGTCGATCCGGACGGCTCGTACTATGGGGGCATCGAAGGGTACTACAAAGGCGATTGGAGCGGGTGGGACTACAGCACACAGGCGAATAGGTCGTTGGCTTTGGACTCGAGGTTGAATCAGTCCGCTGCGCTGGAGCTGTCCAAAGGGAAGCAAGAGGTAACGCCGGAATACGTGGATGGCCGAGAAGAACATAAACTCATAGAGGATCGAGGTAAATTCGATTGGCTAACGGCCAAGACGGGGCATGTGGACCTGCACCTCAAAGAGGAGCGTCTTTTGGAGGGAAACGTGTCGCTCATCAAAGGAAGTCTCAGTTTCACAGCTCCGAAGGATAGCAAGAGCTCAGTGGACGAGGTCGACTTTTACTTGGAAGGTCTGCATTTCATCCCCACGGGCAGCATCTTCTTGCATGCCGTTGCCGAGGAGGCCTCTGAGAGCACGGATGTTCGCACGACGCTAAGCATGATTCCCACGGGCAACAACGAGACGGCAAACGCAACAGTAGCTGCTATGGACAAAGCGTTCCAGCTACGCATCGACATGCTGCAACGAATCATCGACGGCGGGTCGTACGAATCCGACGATGGCGCTTCCGACACGCCTGCTGTGAAACACAACTGCTCGCTGCACGTCTACGCCCAGCTGCAATCCGCCGGACCGCACTCCGAACTCCAACCCCTCATCAACGCTCTCGAACACGAAGCCGTCCACCCAACCGGTATCAGCACCATCCCACCGCCGCCCCTCCACCTCTCCCTGCTCGCCTACTCCCCCACCTGCCAACTCCTCCTTGCCTCCCCCCGTCCCCTCACCGGTCTCCTCCAAACAACGCTCTGGAAGAAAGCAGTCCACTACGCCATCATCTACTTCCTCATCCTCTTGCTCCAAACCTATCTGCTGGTGCAACAGATGGAAGCCACCACCACACCCAGCGGTTTGGCAAAGGTGAGCAGCAAGACGTGGTTGGCGCAGTCGCTGTTGGATGCGTACGGGTGTCTGATCCATCTCAGTGTGGCGGTGGTGGTAGAGAACGAGACGACGAAAGGGTTGCTGGCGTGTGCGTTTATGAGTGGGGTGTGCTTTTTAGCGTTTGGATACAGGTATGCGATTACGATCTATCGGAGTCAGATGGATGCGATGCCTGCCACGACGACGCAGGCGGGGCCGACGCAGCAGCGGGAAGAGACGGGGCAGGCGGACACGGGTGCAGCTGCGATACTGACGACGACGACGGCGACAGATGCTGCGTCTGCCACTGCCACTACCCCGACCGCGGAAGAAGTCCGAGCGCGACGTCGCGGCATGACCATCGCCGCCGTCGGTCTGTTCCTCTTCATGGTCGGATTCTTTCCCATCCTCACCGTCTCGCTCATGCTCCCCATCCTCTACTCGTTCTGGATCCCGCAGATCCACCGGAACATCCAACGCGGTACGCGCAAAGCCATCCTCAAACGCACCGTTGTAGGGCTGAGCGCGACGCGGCTGTTTGTTCCGCTGTACATACTGGTGTGCCCGGACAACGTGCTGTTCAGCGAGCCGAGTGCGTGGGGGTGGGCGTTGGCGGCGTACGTGGCGGTGCAGGCGGCGGTGCTGATCGGGCAGGATGTGTTGGGACCGCACTGGTTTTTGAGGAGCGAGTGGGTGCCGGAGGGCGCGGCGAGGACGTGGGAGTACCACCCGGCGGTGGAGGACGGAGATGTGGAGAGGACGCGAGAGGGGTATGGCGATTGCGCGATTTGTCTTGCTGCCATCGAGAGTAGAGGGGCGAGGCGACGGTCGGGTTCGTCGACACGAGGGAGTGGTGGTGCATGGTGGTGGTATCCGTCCGATTCGAAGCATGGATACGATCGTATCGCTGGCGATGCCGAGGGTTACGAGCTCGACTCAGACGACGATCCAGAAACTCGATCGACGCATGTCTCAACGCCCAGATACCCGCCGGAAAAAGCCCGACACCGCTTCACCAGCCACACCAGCAGCAGCGATGCCACCACCAGACGGCTGCGCAGAACCATCGCGCAAACCATCCGTACCCTCCTGCGGTGGAAGTCCGGCCTGGACGCTACCGCCACGTTGCGCCGTCGACGGACGGACGTCATGGTCGCACCGTGTCAGCACGCCTTCCACACCGAGTGCCTCGAGCGGTGGTTGGAGATCAAGAACGAATGTCCCAGCTGTAGAAGTGCTCTACCGCCTGTATAGTCGTTTCCTCACGCAATCGCAAACGAGACCCTCTTCTTCTTCCCTCCTTCATCCTTCACCTTCTGTTCTGCCGCTTCCTTGCCACCTTGCAGCTTCCTCCTCTCCTTCCTCAACCTCGCCTTCTCCCTCGCCTGCACCTTCAACCCAGCCTTGATCTCGGCTTTGCTCTTCACCTTTTTCCCCACAACATCTTGTGTAGAGGCTTTTTGAGATCTGCGATCCTTCTCGTCCTGCTTTTTGAGCTTGATCGCCTGGAGTTGGTTCTTTTTGGAGTCGATGCGGTGCTGGTGGAGTTGGGATTGGGCGTCGGTGATGGAGTGGGAGAGGGAGAGGAGGTGGGAGAGACCGGATTCTTCAGCGAACTTCTTGCGTTTGCTGGTGGAGGCTGCGGAGGGCGACATGTTTGCAAGCTGGGAAGAGGTGGTGGGTTGGAGGATGGGGAGGGAAAGGAGCACAAGGGTGTACGTTAGGAAGGGGAGGTGCAAACCAAAAAATTTGGGTGGGGATCGCGGATCTCGGTTTGTGGTAAGGTGCGCCCCGATGATGGAGTGTCGGTGTTAAGCTTTTGAGAGAGAGTGTTAGGTTGCGTTGCCGAAGGGGGGGTCAAATCTGATGTGGCTCATTCCGCTTGCTTCGGCTGGTAGGTGCAGCTCACTCTTGCAGATCAAGGTCGGTGCATGCCTATCTCTGTGCGTCGTGACATCTCATTGCGACGTTGGCGCCTGGTCCGAAGTTCTGCATGCAGTGATGCTATCTCGTCGGATTGCAATACCGTTACAGTGGTGTAGAGAGGAAGAGAGAGGGAGAGAGGGAGAAACCTGTAATCATTTCTCCTTTATTTCTCACTGGAATAGTGCCTCGACACCGCCGCGATAAGTTTTGATGACACTTACCCCACGCTGCCCCTCGTATTTCGGCAGCGGGCTCGCAGCATTCGCAATTCGATGCTGCACACGCACGGCACCGCTCGTTGGAACCGGTGTTCTGGCTCTCTCGCCTGTCTGTCTAAGCTGACTCTCTCTGGATTTTAGGCTCAGCAGGCCACTTTGAGACGATTCTGACGCTTCTTTGCTCCCCATCGTCATCGCCATCAAGTCCACATCCAACGTTAGTCGTTAATTGCGACGGAGCAAGTGGCTCCATCTTCGACCTCGATAGTCTTGCATACGGTTCCCTTCGTCTGGTCGTACCAACTGCTTGGCCCAGCAACTTCGAGTACGCCTGTCGGAAGGCAAAATCTTTCCTCTCTGGAAGCAAGCGGCTCTTTGCAAACGATCCGGCGACCACGTTCCCACGAGTAGCTTCCCACTGTCAACCCACCAAATGGCTCCAAGCATTGCGGCTTGAGGCTGACTTCATCTCTGTCCCATGTCGTCGCAGCCTGCTAACGATCTCAGCCTTTCCACTTCTACGTCGCCATTCAACGGACGGAACTCGGCTACTCCTAGCTCGCCCACTTCGCAACAGCGTCCACCCTTCTACGCACGATTCAGCCGTCGTCCCAGGACATCGAGCAACGCAAATCAGAGCCCGTTTGCTGCTAGCACCTCCAACCTCCTTGCATCGTCCAACGGCGGCTCTGGCTTTGCGAGCCTCATCAGGAGCTCCTCTTCCTCCCAAGTGCATCTCCCTTCACCGACAGACCACGCAACCACCGCCTCTCCCGAGCGCAACGCTTCTCGTCCCTCTCGCATCTCTTTCCAGACACGACTCAGCTCCCCGAATCTCGACAGCATCCCCCAGGCTTCCACCATGACCAGCACCAACGCCTCTGCAACAAACGCCAGCAGCGGCGCCGGCGGCGGCGGCGGCACCGGCAGCGCACTTGGTCGCATGTTTCGCCGTTATAGTCAGAGCGGCAACGCACGCTCAGAATCACAACGATCCACCACACGTGATCGCGACTCTTTCAACATGCCTCGCAACACAAGCTCGCCTGCTCTCGACAGGGATACGGGCAGTCCTATGCGTGTCTCGACAAACTCGGCAGTAGCTTCTCCTGCTCTCGCACGCTCCGGCTCGCATGCCGCCAACCTTTCTACACCGATTTCCGGCGATACCACCGCGGCCATCACTGGCTCTCGCACTTTGGCCTCTATACCCTCGGCGTCGGCAGCAGCATCTCCAGCATCCGGATCACCTGCTGTGGCAGCAAGTGCAACTGCATCCACGCAGACGCAACCATCATCTCAGGACGCCAATAGTGCACCTCGACTCACTCAGACCACGCCGGAAGCAGCCTCGACCGATGCCGCAGCTCCAGGTGCCTCGGCCTCTCCGGCCAGCACTCGCCCTCTGAACGGCATGCACCGTATTCGACTCGTGCCGCATCTTGAGGCCACCCGGTCGCTCCACTTTGAACCCATCGAGCGTGACCTCAAGGAAGGCGCCGGTGCCGTCAAAGTGGGTCGCTTCACCGATCGGCAGCCCTCGCAACGCGATCCCATTGCGTCCACCCTCGCTGGCGTCGTCAACGAAGCCACCTCGTCCGGTGAGTTTGGCACCTTGGCCGCCCCGGCACAGTCGACGCGCGGTCAACCCGGTGCACGAGGTGGAGCCATCCCCATCAGCGGCAGTCACGGCGGTGGTGGCCGCATCGATTCTTCCAGAATCGCGTTCAAGAGCAAGGTCGTCAGTCGAGGCCATGCAGAAATCTGGTGCGAGCCTGGTGGGAAATTCTTTATCCGAGACACCAAGTCCTCTTCCGGCACTTTTCTCAATCACATTCGTCTGTCTGGACCGAATCTCGAGTCCAAGCCGTTCGCGATCAAGGATGGTGACGTCGTTCAGCTCGGTGTTGACTACCAGGGCGGTACCGAGGAGATCTACCGTTGCGTCAAGATGCGCGTCGAGCTCAATCGAGGTTGGCAGCGCGAGGCGAACCAGTTCAATGTCAATGCCTTCCGTCAGCTGCGTGCGTTGCAAGGTACACCGCTCTCACCACCCACCGAGGACAAGGGCAAAGTTGCGTCGACCGCCTTGCCCACCAACCGTCAGAGTGTGAGCGTCACCGACTGCTGCATCTGCCTCTTTTCGGTCACTGTCTGTCAGGCGCTGTTCATCGCTCCTTGCTCGCACGTGTTCCACTACAAGTGCATCCGGCCCTTGCTCAACCTGCATCATCCCGGATTCTCCTGTCCGCTGTGCCGCACGTTTGCCGACCTAGATGCGGATGTCGAGGAGGACGAGGCGTGGCAGGTGGCGCTCGAGCAGGAAGCAGCTGCCGCAGAGGCACGCCTGGCGCTGGGCAAGCAGCCGCTCGAGGTGGGGACGCCCGCCGTCGAGCTGGATGCCCCCATCGCTGCTGCTATGGCTCCGACCCTGACCACCGCGCTTCTCAATGGCGATGTGGGCCGCGAATCGACCGCGCCCAGGCTGCCATTCACTGCAACTGCTTCACCGCTGCTGGCGGATCTGCAGACAGGGCATGCAGCTCCACCGAGGGGCACCGCCGCTTTGAGCAGGCGCAAGAACGATTGGGCCCGTCCAGACACAGCTGTGGGCTCGAGTGCTGGGCCTTTGGCTGGGGACGAGACGTTTGCGGTAATGGAAAGCCATGCGGAAACGGCTGGCCTGTCGGCAGAGCTCGGCGAGATGATGGTGACAGATCGACTATTGAACGAGAATCCGGCTGCAAATGTCGGCACGGCAGCGTCGCTCCATCGCGCCGCTCATGGCGCGAGCGAGACTGGCTCCCCTTTGCGCAGAGGATCGGGCCCCATCGCCATCGGCAACAGCGACCGTGCCATGCATGGCCAGAGAGCGACACCATCATCGTCGGCTCTGACCGGACCTGCTGCACAGGGCAGTTTGGACGAAGGTTGGCCTACCGTGGGCACAGTCGGCGGCTTTTCACCCGGTCTCGACGAGTCGGGAACGCCGCTCAACAGTACATTTCTGAGCACGCTCGCCGAGGCGCCTCAGGTGGGATCTGCGAACCACTCTCCTTCGTCTGGGCGGGATTTTCCGCCAGGCCGATCGGCACCGGCCAAAACACCAGTGCCGGCCATCATCACAGCGGGGACGAGCCGTCCTCGACTCGGTGAGGATGGCGCGAACGACGCCCAATTCGCTGACCCCGTGGGAGCGCGCACAAAGAGGTCAAGCGGCGAAGGGGGTGAAGACGTGGATACAGCCGAGGAGGAGATGGGAGGTCCAGCGACGTTCGGCGGCGCCACTCTTGGCAGTTCGGGCGGCGCAGGACCTGCCAAAGGCAAAGCGAAGGTGGATGGTCAAACTTTGACGTTTGCAGGTGATGTGCATCACGATCTGGTGAAAACCGGCGATGGATCCGTTCAAGTGCCGCACAAGGTCGGCGGACAAGCAACTCCAGCTTCCGGCGACTTCGGCGCCAAGTCGACTGGCGTCCGTGGATACAGTCGCAGCAGGAGCCGAAGCCGAAGCGGTCGCGATGCCATGCAGAGCGATTCGGACGATCAGGAAGCAGCGCCCTTCCAGTCGTACGAGCTCCCGCCTGTGCCGCGGACAGGCCCCAACCTCAACGCGAGCGCGTACATGCACAACAGCCCCGGTGGTCAGAGTCACTCTGGCAACGGAGGCAGCGCAAGGCAGACGGGCGGCAATGGTGGCAATGCCGAAAACGTGTCGTCGCCCGCTTCACCGGCTTCAGAGAGCAAGATGGCTCGGCTCAAGAGACGGATTTCCCATGCCATGTGAGGGTTATTTGCGTGACTCAGCAGTTGAAGGCGAAAGTAATCACCAGCGTGATTCGAATTGAATGTTGCCTTTGCCAAAGAGTCGGTGCTAGATGTTTGTGTGTCTGTCGAGTGAGTGCAACGAAAGGCATGCCCGATGTCGTCGATAGGTGAAGCGACAGCACAGCACGCCATCCCTCCGCGGATCCTGCTTGTGTGACAGAGTGTGAGTGGCTGCTTTGTGGAGGAAAAGCTCGAGAGACGCGCACGGCTTCAACTCGCACATTTCACGCAGCCGACGCTGGTCAGGGTCCACTTGACCCTTGGACTCAGGCACATCTCGACTTCCTGAGCTATCACATTCAACCACATCGACTCAGCCTCCCTTGGCCGCTGCTGCAACGAGATCGAGGTAACAGACATATCGGCGACGAGCAACAAACGAAGCCACCATCATGCTCGCTCCTTGCTGTCCATAGCAAACACGTTCGACCCTCTTAGGCGTACGATTCTCCACAGTGCCGGCTGGCAACGCAAGGCTGCTAAGCAGTCGGAGCTGTGCATCAACCATGAAGGTCATTCGAGCATATGATGGTCGCTCCATCATCGTCAATCAGCCTCTCTCGCAGTTTGCTTCGCTCGATGATCTCCTCGACTGCCTGTCACTTGCCACAGAGATTCCGTCTGATGCCATCATCTGCATGACATCCGATGGAAGCCAGCTCAAGCAAGAAGTGCTCGATCGCATCATCCAACAAACCGCAACTTTCCCATCAGAGTCCTCCACCACAGCCGTCGCAAGATCGAATCCTTCTGCTTCGACACATCAAGATGCAGCGAATCAGTCTCAGGAGTTCTTCGTCTACAACCGAGAGTTCCTGTATACCGACCCAACAGAGCTCGCCGCCGAGCTCGCAGAGCACGCCAGCCTCGAGCCTGCTCCAGCAATATTTGATGCCGAGCTCTCCTTTCCACCCACGCCTAAGACGCTCGAAGCGCTCGTCAGCTGGTCAGGCGAGATCGCTGCGCTTGTCGCTACTCACCAGCAGACGTGCCAAGACCTGCTCGAGCGCATCACACTCATCGCTCGAAGCCTTCAAGTTGCGCTCGCCAATCTTCGAGATCATGCCGACAACATCGAGAAGGGCGCCAATGCGCTCATCGAAGATGTCGCACAGAAGGAGCTCAAGAGAATGGAGAGCTTGCTGCAAGGGTACGAGCGTGATCTGCGCATCCTCGCCATGGTTTCCATCCACCCGCGCCTTCAATCGACGAGCGCACAGATGGCCAATGCAGCCGCTGCAACGTCGTCTTCTACTACTACTACACAGAACGGCAACGGTAGCGGCCCATCTGCTGCAGCGAAGCCGAAGCACCGCACACTCGGCGACTACATCAGCAAATCAAAGATGAGCGCCGTCGCGGATGCCTGCAATCGTGTCTATACAGAGCTTCGCGAACGCATCGTCCGCATCGAGACGGAGCTTTCGCTTGTTCGAAACGATACCCAGGGTCTGTCGGACGAGGTCGAGTCGACAACTCCGGAAGTAGCCGACGAGACGTACCAGCGCGTCGTCGAAGCACAAGCACGCACCCAGCAACTACATGCTTTCGTCAACTCGACTTGCTCGCCAGACCCTCAAGGCTGGCCTGTGGCCGACAAGATCAACCAAGAAACCTTTGATGAGATCGTCCGAAGCTCCGATGAGCTGCTGCTATTGGATGAAGTGGTGCGCGAAGGTGTACAGCGCCTCACACAAGATCGCAATGATATTCTGGAGCGCAGCTTACACCTGCTCATCGATATCTCGGCGATCCAGTCCGAGTTCACCGAGACCGGCTCGTTGCTGGCTGCCGTTGACGCAGATCTGCATTCCAACAAGCTCGACGGTTTCAAGCATCTGCACCGGCTCAAAAACATGCTTTGGGCCTACGGCGCTACCGTCGTCGAAGTGGTGCGCCGTCGTGAGTTTGCAAAGCACTTTTTGGGCAAGTCGCAGTCGCTCGCCGAGCTCATGGCGAAAGTTTCGGCATCCGAATGGAAGCGCAGACAGTTCTACCGCAGCGACGTCTCCTCGCTCTTGCCCTGGGAGGTCAAAGGCATGGACGACAAACCACCCAGTCTTGAGATTACAACACCGCGCGTCAGCAGCGAAGCCATGGCTGACCTTGGTCTTGCCGATCTGCAATCGCTGTACGAGCTACTCGACCAGGTCGATCAACGGCTACGGGAAGAGTCGGACGGCACGGACAGTGCAGCCAGCCCGATACCAGAGGTCAAGATGGCACTGCAGGCTCTCGCCGCAGCATTGCAAGATCTGGACGATGAGTTCATCCATCTCGTCAACAACCAGCTTCTGAATCAGCGAGACGAAGAGGAGGCGTCGGACGAGGATGCTCACGAAAGCGGGTCCGACACGTCCATCCGGGCACGGCAAAGGTTGCGACGTCGTCAGCGCCTCACCGCATCGATTGCAGCGGCCAACGATCAAGAGCTTACGCAGCTTCGACAGGAGCTCGCAGAAGCAAGGTCGTCGAACGAACAAGCAGAGCGGGCGCTCAAAGCTGATCACGCGACCCGGATGTCGGGGCTCAGATCCGAGGTGGAGACGCTCAAACGACAGGTAGAGTCCGGCAAAGCAGATGTGGCCAAGCTCGAAGCCGAGAAGCGGGAATCCGAAGGTCGCATTGATACGCTGCGTGCGGATCTCGAGCTCGAGCGTGAACGCCGTCTCAATATGGTCGACGAGGTCAACCAGCTTCGACGAGATCTGGAGCAGAGTCACCGTGTCGAAGCGGAAGCAAAGCAAGAGGCCGTCGAGGAAGCCGACCGAGTCGCCGAGCTCGAGGCGCAGGCTCACGAGCTGCATCTTGAGCTCGAAGAAGCCAAGAGCGCGCGTATCGATGCCAGCAACCGCATAGAGGCGCTGCTCAGCGAAGGTTCCAGCTTCGAAGGCGAGCTGCGAACCGCTCAGGCTCGCATCGATGAACTCACCGAGCAGCTGTCCAATGCGCACGCCGAAGCAGCCAAAGCCAGAGAGGCAGCAGCAGAGGTCGAGGCTGTCAAAGAACGACAGATCCGGTCCTACCGTGCCGAGGCAGACGGCGACCGTGCTATCCTGGAGGAAAAGGTGCGGGCACTGAAAGCAGATCTGGACGCCAAAGCCAAGCTGCTGGAGAAGCAGGCCACGATCGCAACGCGAGCCGAGCAGAGCCGCGTACCGGATCGAGAAGCCATCGAACTGCTGAGAGGTCAGCTGCGAGCCGCTGATGTGGCACACGAGGAGATCGTCAAGGAGATGGACCATGCCAAGGGACTTGCCGACGAGGCAGAGGCGGCACGACGCGAGGTGGAGGCCAGTCGACAGCTGCTTCTTGAACGCACTCGAGGTCTTCTCGCCAAGGCGAGCCTATTGAGAAAGGCGGTGCGCGAAATGCCCAAGCACACCTCGTCACGTCAAGCATCGTCTTCCGACGCAGCTCAGCCGACCGACAAGAATGGCACAAACGCTGCCTCATCTGCTGCGCTGCCATCATCGTCAGGTGCAGCCATCGCGGCTCAACGCGCCATTGCCGCATCGACAGGTAGCCTCTCTGTGTCTGAACTATCCGAGTCGCAGCGCCAAGCAGCGCTGGATGCTTTTGATACCGAGGCTGACCGTGCCAGTGTCGAGACGACCCTCGAGGCGCTGCGCGCATTTGATGTGTCCGAGATGTACGATGAAGTCAAGGGCAAGCTCGATACGCTCAATGTCGTTGTACGCAAATGGCAAAAGGCCTGGAAGTCGGCCAACGACAAGGCCACCAAGGCCAATCACGCTGCCAGGGAAAAGATTGCCTTCAAGAACTTCCAGGTTGGCGACTTAGCACTGTTCCTGCCCACGCGCAGCTCGAACTTGACGTCCAAGCCTTGGGCGGCATTCAACATCAGCTTCCCGCACTTTTTCCTCAATGCACAAGGTCCTCTGGCCGATCATCTGCGCACCAAGGAGTGGATTGTTGCACGCATCACTAGCATCAACAACAAGGTCGTACCCACGGCTGACAAGACCGAGGCAGGAGCAGCAGGCAAGCAGGAAGAAGATGCAAATCCTTTCAGACTGCCTGAAGGTGTTCGATTCTTCATGTTGGATGTGGAGACGTATGGGGGTCATAGCTCAGCGCCGCCGGCATTGCGAAGTCGCAAGAGCTCATCGGCGGCGATGGTTGGAGGTCAGAGCTCCGTCGATGCCGATCCTTCCCACGGTCGGTCGCTGGACCGCAAAGAGTCGCCGAGCCATCCCCGAAGCCGAAGCGAAGGTGCCGTCGCCAGTCTTACAGGTCTTGTCGAAGAGAGCAAGGCTGCTACGGCAGAGGAAAGCCAGCGTCCTGCGAGACAGCATTTGCAAGCAGAGGCTGAGGCGGACGAGAGTATCATGACCAAGGCTCTGGAGGATGTGTCCGTCGTTCAGGACGACGATGCCGCCGGAATGACGAGCGGCTTCTCGCTGCGGTCTGACAAAATCGACGTTCCTGAACAGTCGACGCCGCCGATGCAGACCCCAGACACGTCCCCACGCATCGGATCGGCCGCGACACTACCCGCTCAGACTCCTCTCGATGGACAGGAGAAGGAACAGACGCAAAGTGACGATCACTCATCAGAGCCACGCTCTGCCACGTCGGCCTCTGCTCTGACGCGTGCTATACGGAGCACGTCGCCCAGCTCCTCCTTCCGGCCAGAGGGCGGGCTCAGTGCCGGAGGCGCTGGACGCTGGAGAGCGGGATCGTCGGCTTCATCCAGCGCAGCACAGTGGCCCTCGCGCAACATTACTGGTATCGCAGAGGAGGCAGACTCACGCCAGCGCGAAGGCAATGACGGAGACGGTTCAAGTGCGACGGGCTCCACGAGCCATCGGTCGACGCTGATCGAGCACGCGACCATGGCGCCGGCTTTCGGTCGAACGCCCAACAAGCGACGCTTCGAAGCTGCAGGACGCACGCAGAACGGCTCTCCGTCAAGCCGGTCTGTCGTCGGTCGACGTCACGGAGAAAGCGGCAGTCCCGACGGTGAGCCTCTTGATGGCCGCAGTGCCACATCCGCTCCTGCTTCGCAAAGTCGGTCGGAGGGGATCGCGATCCGCACAATCCGAACAGCGCACTCGGATCTCTCGGATACGGCTGTGTCGAATCCATTCTCGCAGTCTCCGGGGCCAGCGTCGCTGCCGTTTGATCGAGACGGATTGGGCACGTTGGGACGCGGTCAGACGCGACGCAAGTCGAGTCTGTACATCAGCACGTCTGCATCTACGGAGAGCGAGATGGCACGTCCGGAGGCCCCGAAAGTGCAGCGGTGGCCGAGCGATGCGGTGTCCAAGGCTTCTCAGCGTACAGCGTCGTCGGCGTCGGGTGCTTCGGTGTCGAATCAGCCTAGTGGGGGAATTCGTATCAATGGACGGAGCATCGTCGTGGATCCATCGGTGCTGTCGGGCGCGCATCGCAGACAGACGTCTTCGTCTTCTGTAGCGACAACAGCGGTCACGGCGGCGCATGCGGTTCCAGGTGCGTTCCCGTCTTCGTTCTCCTCTTCTGGCTCGCTCGCTGGTCCAGCTTCGCCGTCTGTGGGACCCGGTGCAAGCGAAGAGGCGGGACCCTCGTCTGCGACGGTGCGTCAAACTTGGCGATCGCCTAGCTTCAGCGGCGCAACATCTTCGAGTCGACCCGCGCTTGCTGGCACGCAGAAGCCGTCATTCTTGAGCCAGACGCTGGGCCGGTTCACTGGAGCAGCGGCACAAGCGGTTCAAAGCCCTCCCTTTGCACCAATCGGTGGCGAGAGTGAGAGCGCAAGGAGACGTCAGCCTTCGCGCCCTTCGTTGTTTCAAGCGATCGGCCAGGAAAGCACAGGTGCGGACACGGTCGGTGGAACATCGCAGCAGGTGCACAGGGGTACACCCGAGTCGATCGTCTCTGGTGTGTCGGGTTTTTCGAATGTGTCTGGGAACAGCGCCGAGGGGATGCTGAAGCGGCTGAAGGATCAACCGGGATCGCAGCGCTAGGAGTGTCGAGGGGTGATGTGGTGAGCCGAAATTCAGAGTGGTTGTTTGCATGGTAGCGATCAGAGTGTCTGTGAGTGTAGACGGGAGGGCGACGGATGAGCACAAGACACGATATGCTGATGATGAACGTTTGACAGAACGACAGAATGGAAGCTAATGTACAGATATATACGGGAGACGAGACGTTGAGAAAGAACAGGGATGCAAAGAGGATCGAGTGGGGTCACGAGGGCGGGGGGGAGGCTGTGGCTTAGACAGCCATGGCGACCTCGTCGCTCAAACCCTGGACCTGCTTATGGAGGGAGGAGTAGTCTTCCATGTAGTCCTCCTTGAGCTTTGTAGCGTCTTTTCCCTTTGATGCGGCTTTTTTTCCGCCTCCTGGTACGATCATGACTACGCTTGTGGGTCTCTTTGTAGCGCTTGCTGCGCCGAGGGATTCCTTGCTGGCTACGAAGATGTAGGGGTTGCTGGTGTCTTCGCATAGGACAGGGATGTGGCTGAGGATGTCGATGGGGGAGATGTCACCTGCTAGGACGACGAGACCCTTTTCGCCCTTGCGAAGGGCTTTTACGACTTCCTTGACACCGCGCTTGACGTGACCGCGGGATTTGGAGGCCTTCTTGGTGAGTTTGAAGAGCTTCTTGCTCATCTTTGGCTGGGCTAGAGGTTGAGCGATGGGAGAGATGTTATCGGAGGTCTCGGCATCTTCGTCGTCGGAACCAGCAGCGTCGACCTCGACCTCGACCTTGACCTTTTTGTCCTTCTTTTCCTTCTTTTCCTTTTTGGATGGTGTGGCTTCTACGTCGGTGGTGGCATCGATGTCCATAGCGGCGACATCGGATTTGCGCTTGGACTTTTTGTCCTTTTTAGATTCGTCCTTCGCCATGTTTGCGAGTGCGTGGGAGAGTGGGTGGATGAGGAAGGGTTGAGGATGATGGCGAGAAAGGTTGTGGAGAGGTCGAAGCGAGAAAAGACAATTTTGGCAAGAAGAATCCACACGAAAACTCAAAATTTGATGCGGCTGCGCTACTGCTGCTGCCACTGCTTCTGCTGCTGCCGCTCCTCAGCCGAAACTTTTTTGAGAGGCGACTTTTCTTTTTCTCATGCCGAAATGTGTGGGGTCTAACACCACGCGTGAAATTGGAGAAGAGTCGATCACGAGACCCTCCCCTGCCGGTGTCTCTCTTTATCGTGCGAAGGGTTGAGCTGCCAACCGCAGTTTTTATTTTTGTCAGTCGAGACGAGAAGAGAAGACCAAAACGTGAGAAGAAAGGCGAGAAAATTTTGGAATTGCAGCTGGGCAGTCATTGATTTCACCTCTCCTTCTGACCCTCATCCATCCCTTCTCAACACCTCTCGCACCATGGTCGCAAGCTTGCCCGCAGGTCGGTGCATCTTTGACCATCAGCAACCGCATCCGTCATCGGCATAGCAAGATCAGTCAATCTTTTTGTGAATCGTAAGTGTCATCGCAGCCTTCTCCTTTCGGAGGTTTCTCGAAGGATTACACAAAACCACACGCATGATGTCCGTGATTGCGTATCCAATCAGAAATTTTATACACGAATCAGATGATCAGAAACATTGGACCAGGAGCTTTGTCTCAACCTTGCCACGAACGGTGTGACTGACTTGCTCTGGCATTCGCTCTCTTTGGCTTGATATAGAAGTCTCGACCCGAACCTCGCTATACCCAATCTCGACTCTCGCTTCTCAGAGGTGTGTACATCAGCAAGTCCGGCGCCGCACAGCATCATGGCAAAAGCAGTTTGGGAAGCAGCATCGCTCATCGACGGAACAAAAGGATGCTATAGCATTATACAAACTAGAGTCTCGCGGTCTTGGTTCGCGTTAACTTCGCAAAGCTTACTGATTCTACGTCGCCCGTACGCTGTCACTCCAACTGCCGCTGCCAAGGTGCCGTGCGCTTGTACGGTCAAGATTGTAGTATGAAGGACCACAGAGCTGATCGTTTCGCTTTACTCCTTCGAATACGCCCTTGTTAGACATTGTCTGCGCAACCGAACGGACACGATGCAATGCTGGCGTACAGCTGGCCTGCTGCTACGCTCTGCTCGATTCCAGACGTGCAGTCCATCGACACTGGCAATCCGCAGCGTCTCTTCCAATGCTCCGTCGGATCCGATCACCAAGCCTAGGCTTCAGGTAAGCATCCCACCCATTTCTCCCGACCCTCTTTCCCGCTCCCCTCCTTCCCTTTTTTCTTTCTTCACTGCGACGCTCGGACATCCACTCTGCGATGATCCCTGCCGTACCTTTTATCAAATTGGCGCCGGTGCACGCGGCGCGGTTGAGCTCACGCTCGATCCGTGTCCCTCGCACAATATCGTCTGATTGGGAGCGACATCCTCGACACATGAGGAGGCCACGAGCCTGCCTTTACGGGCGGGCGAGTGGACGTGTAAAAAACGCGACAACCCTGGCGGCGGCTATGCCTAGATCAATGTGCCCTTGTCACCTCTTCGCCTGCGTTGCGCTTTCCTTTCTGATTCCTTGCGGCATGCTGCTTGCGCATCAGGAGGGTCATGCGCCGGGATGAATGTACTTGGGCTGGCACCCTAATTTCATAGCACTTGGAGTGAGGTACTATGTACCAATGCTTGTTTGAGGCTACAACCTAGGGTCCTGGCTACATTTTCTTCTTCTCTTTTCGCTCTTACCCCTTTTTTCGATTCTGCTTTCTGGGCACTTCGATGGGATGCGGAAGACTGACACGAGTTCTCTTGAACGTCTGTTGCTAGATCAAGCCTCTGCGCCATGCAAGTCTCGAACCGAACGCGCGTGCCTTTTTCGCGCCAGAGAAGGGTCACCTCGTTCATGGCTGTCAGGATTTCACCATGATCCTGAAACCTTTTCCGCGCCATCTGGTCGACGAGCAAGGTCATATTGTCGAATCACGTATGATCCCGAACTGGCTCCCGATGCCTCCGCATCCTTCGACGCACCAACGCCGACACCTTTGTTCTCCTGTCGTTGATGTCAAGCCTCCGTCCCGGGTGGAGAGCGAAGGAGACCGGTGGGAGGCCCTCGCCCTTCCTCCAGCCACCAGCGGCTTAGGTTGCGCAGCCCGCGCCACGCTGCGCGTCTTCATCCTGGCGTCCAAGAAACGCATCCACAAACGCGCCGTCATCCGTCACCGTGCCCGCACCCGTCTGGTGGCAGCGCTCCGCACCGCTATCACACGCCTCGAGATATCCGACTTTGACGTCGCACACAAGCTCGACGTGCGCAAGCATGTGCTCATGCTCGTAGCCAATCCGGACGCCTACGCCAAGGACATGGATGCGCTCGTCACCGAGATGGATTCGGCTGTACGTCGGATCGCAAGCCTCTACTCGAGAAAGCACAACGCCTCGTCTTCTGCGACCACGGCCTCGGCTCGAAGCAAGAAGTACGTCCCGCGCAAAGCAACAGCATAAATCAACAACGAGTAAGTTTTTCCTGCTGAAATTGGCTTGGAGGAAGGGGGGCGAAGATTATCAATTGTATCACCCGCAAGGGGATGCTGGAAATTACCGTCCGATATTGCTCCATGAAGGACATTTTTAAGGCTGTTTTAATGAGCCCCCCTACTCTTCCTGCTTTGGCATCGTCGCTGTTCGCAGAACCAGTTGACTGACATTACTACCGACCTTTGATCTCGATAGGTATATACCCTGACGATATGTCACTTGACTCTGACCACACCGAAAGAGGCAAATGCTACAAAGTGGTAAGTCCTCTCTCTCATCCCTGTGGTTCGACTCCAGCCGGCCGAACAGCAGCAGCAGCAAAGCGACGTTCTGCGCAGAATGATGAGTTTCAACCAATATCACGACGGTCTTCGTACAAAACCATGGCGAATCCGCCCTGCCACTAAACCCAATTTTCAGGGCACCCGTACTGATTCTTCAGCTACGTCAATCTGCTGCTGCTGTTTGCGGACGGTTGAGCAAGGAAATGCAAGAGAAAGAAAGAGGATGGATTGGCTGACCTTTTTCCCCTCTTTCGTGGCGTTGCAGTGATAGATACCTGGTAATTTGATACCCCGATGGAAGTTGCTTTTGTAAAGGATGTGCGGTGTGTGTGTGATGAGAGAGATGAGCGAGCGAGAGGGGATGTGAGGTGGGGTGTCGACGAGCATGGTATCAAAGCACACAACTGTCACACGCACACACATGTTTCCACATCAGAAACAGTTACGAGCTCAATCAACGAATTTCATATTCAAGCAAAGCTTCGTACAGTATACTTTCCTACAACTCCTTGCCCACCGCCTGCTTCGATTCGCCGGGCACACCCACGATCCACGGCAACACCAACGCATTGGCCCTCCTAAACGGCCACCCCAGCACGCCACCCAACGGTTTATGGTTCCACCTATCCTCAAACCTCACCACCTTCCCCTCCGCATCCCTCTCCATAACCACCGTGCTGATCATCTCCTTCACCATCCCCAACCCCTTCACCTTGTACCTCTGTTTCTGCACGTACTCGACCAACCTTGGTTCGTCCTTGATCAACTTCCACTCGAGAAGGTGGGACTCGCTGAAGGCAGCGGGCATTCCGTACCACTGGGCGAGGTACTGGCGCGAACCGTTGGCGTGACAGATCGGGTCGGCGAAGATGGCGGTGGGTGACCAGGAACGTGCAAAGATGGTGGGGGAGGGTTTGGCGGAGAACAGATCGACAGCGTCCTTAATCAGGGTGGCGGTAGCACCGGACGGCTCGATGTTGGGATGGGATTCGAAGCCAGCGAAAGAGGCGGTTTGAGGTGGGAGGGTGGAGGAGGAGGACATGGTGTTGATCGAGGCGGCTGGTCGACCGATACGAAAGTTTCGTTGGGAGGCGGGGATGGCAGGTTGACTGGCAGAGGCAAAGGATGGTGTGGTGGACAGAAGGAGTGCTCCTGTGGATGCAAACGAAAGCGGTGAAACGCCGCGGGGGAGAGATCGACTGCTAATGACGCTGGTAGCACCGGTGAGAGCGGGGAGCGATGCGGTGGTGGTGAGCGAGATCGCTGTGAGCAGCGCACACAGAGTTCGTGTGGATGGAGCGGTGTTGGTGGTGGGCACAAGTCTCATTTGTGCTCGTTCGGTTTTTGTCGTGGTATGTGAATGGAGAACTTCACGTCGTTGTGAGAGGGGGAGGAAGGAAGGGTGACGGCAAGCTCGGTACATATACCTTTTTACCGTCGACGCAACCAGACTCCGCGACAAGGAAACCCCCTCAGTCAGCTTTTGTTTGCCAGTGACAGCATGGCTTGGACTCGGATACGGGAACGAGGGTGAATCATCCTCCGAGTTCGCAAGCTGTTGTGGCACATGGCAGGACCAAGTTTGGTGCGGGTGAGTGAGTGAGTGATGCCTCCACACCGCAAAAATACCGTCACGTCAGCCGTGGGCGCCCAGTTCCGCGGAGTCAGTTTTGGTATAGCGTTAGATCGAGTCTAGTAACTTGATGCAGCAAAAAAAGACATCTCGTGCGGTTGGAAGGAACTCGAGAAAGGCTGATTTTTTGCATGCGAGACTCTCCGACGTAACCGTTTTTCCACCCTGTCACTGTCCTCCATTCCAACACCATCTTGCTTCGAGCAACAATCACAATCATGGCTGCGTCGGCTTCAAGGACGGCTTGCAGCTCGCTTCTGCGCTCGCAGAGGCGCAATATTGCCAACTCGGCACGCAACTCGGCCGCCTCTTCTTCCTCCTCTTCGTCCTCATCATCGGAGCAAAACGCCTCTTCCTCTTCCTCGACCACTTCCACCTGGCAACCTCGACTCGAAGCCGGCACGCTACCTGCATACGATGAAGCGCTCAAGTTCCTCTCCTCCCACTCGGCGTCTCTCCGTGCCCAGATCGCCGACCTCAAAACCACCCATCCCAATCTGACCGAACCCGAACTGTCCTCCCTCACCTCCTCCCTCACCATCGCTTCCCTCATCAACGACCCCTCCACCCTCTCCAGCTTCGAGTCATCCTCCCCCACCCACTACGACGCCTCCAACCCGGCTTTCGTCCACCTGCGCGAACGTCTGTGGAGACGCGATTCCGGCGTGCTCGCCAAACTCATGCAGCGGTGTACGCTCATGTCGGTCTTCCCGGACGTGCTTCCCGGGATGACGCCTACTGCGGATGTCTCCATCGCCTTTGGTGAAGGACGCGGGTATACGGATTCGGAGAAGGATGGTGGGGATGTGTTGGCGGGGGTAATGATGGAGGCGAGCGAGACGATCGAGGCGCCGCAAGTGAACGTCAACGTGTTCCATCCCGAGGTGAAAAAGTACACCTTGGTGATCGTCGATCCAGATCAGCCCGACGTCGAAAACCAGAGCTTCAAGACCTCGCTTCTCGCGCTCAAGCAGGACATTCCACTCAGCACAACCACCAACCCGACCATCGACCTATCCTCCAACATGTCCCTCCCCTACATCCCTCCCCACCCGCAAAACGGTACGCCGTATCACAGATACACCACCATCCTCCTCGAACAACCCCCTTCTTCCTCTTCTCCATCCGCCGATGCAGTGCAAGAGACGGACAGGCACAACTTCGACCTCGCCTCGTTCGTACAGCAGCGAGCTCTGGTCCCCGCAGGCATCCACTTTTGGCGTAGCAAGTGGTCCCCCGAATCAGCGCAGAGCATCACAAAGATTCATAAGGAAGTGCTGAAGGTCGACGAACCCAAGTACACCATGCCGCCGAGAGCGGATAAGGTGAGGAAGCAGGTGGGCGAGATTGGGTCCAAGTGGTTCTCCTAGGCGGGAAGGACACGGATAGTCGAGAAAGTTAATGGAATGAATTGGTGAGATCTTACTCGAATGTGTGACTGAGGACAGGTGATGCAGATTGTAATGCTGTGACAGTGCACGATAACACCTTGCCTTGCGTCCGGACGAGTTGTCCCTCGACTGGCCTTGATATCGAATGCCTCTGACCCCTCACGCCGAGCCAACGCTCACTTCACCCCTCACACTCCCTCACACATCCCTCTTCGCAAACCGAATCCTCAATCTCCCCAACACCAACATCTTTTTCTCATTCCAACTCTCCCCCTCTCTAAGCGCATACATCCTCTTACGTCCACAACCCGTACTTCCTACCGGGCCAAGTCTGCCACAACCTGATCGTACCATCCTCGCTCCCGCTCGCCGCCATCTCACCGTCCGGGCTATAGCTGACCGCGTGAGCAGGACCGTGATGGCCCTTATTGAGCTCTCTCTCCTCGCCACTGGTGAAATCGAAGATGCGAACCCACCCATCTGCGCTGCTCCCTGCTACGAAACGGTCTGCCAAGGTAGGGTGGAGGTTTGCCGAGCTGATGGGGATGGCCAGGGTGTGGGATTTGATCGTTTCGCGGGTGGAGGGGTTGATGAAGAGCACGGTTTTGCCCGTGGTGATGGTGAGGAGTTCGCCGAAGGATTTCGTGGAAGAACGTTCCATCGACGTGATGGGTTCGGTAAAGGTCATACTGTCGATCGCGGTGGAGGAGCGCGTGTCCCACCATCGGATCACTTTGTCCTCGCCTGCACTCACAACCAATCCTTCTTCCTCCCCTCGGTGCCAAACACAACTCTTGACCACCCCCTCGTGCGCAACCCCGCCATCACCGAAAAGTCTCGCCTCGACATCAGGTCGTTTCAAATCGAACAACCGGAGTTTCCTCTCGTGTCCCCCCGTCAACACTCTCTCACCCCTCTGGTCGATCGCCACCGTCTTGACGATGTGGTTATGCGGGAACGTGTGAAGACAATCCCCCGTAAACGTATCCCACACTTTAGCAGAGAAATCAGCAGACCCGGTGACGGCGATACTCGCCTCGCCACCGGAGAGCTTGGACGACCACACAGCTCCCTTGTGCCCGAGAAAGGTGCCGACCCAATCGCCGAGCCAATCGCGCAGCATGGGGTTACCGTCCTTGCACGAGGATAGGAGCGAGTAGGTGCCGTCGTCCTGCAGGTCCGAGAACTCGAGGTGCACGACGGGCCGCGTGTGCCCGGAACATGTGAGCGGGACCGACTTTTGCGTGGTGCCGGGAGTGGAGGTCATTGTCGGCAGTCGATACTGGAGTTCGGACTGCGGTGAGGAGAAGGGTGTGTGGTCGGAGAGGTGGAACTTTTGAGCGAGCGCTGTAGCTTAGTGTATGGCGCGAGTAGTAGTTTCCGTCTGCGGCGGATCGATGCCGACGTGTGTGTGTGTGTGTGTGTGTGTGTGTGTGTGTGTGTGTGTGTGTGTG
>NW_012133848.1:148647-149534 GCF_000403515.1 Pseudozyma hubeiensis SY62
CTTGAGCTGGTTCGTGGAGTTGGTGCTGGCGAGAGTGCGATGGCAGTGGACCTGATCGTTCGTTCGACCTGACGACTTCTGGTTTGCTTTTATTTCCTGCTTGTCGCTTTCGTTTGGTGAACGCTGAGTGATGTGATCGCCGCCAAAACAAAAGGTGGAGACGCGCTAGAGGACGTGCTATCGAGTAGCGATTTGAGTCAAGAGAACGAGCAGGAGTTGCGTGACAATGTGCAAGGCAGGATTTGTCGATCGCTGATGATCTTTGCTATCCAGTGTCTGGTCAAGGCGTGGTTGTCGCTAGTTCGAGCTGCGTGCTTAGCAGAGCTGCACTTTGCGTCAAGGTGATCGATGTGTGTTGTCCAATGCAGTGATTACCAAGGTCCCTCAGCTGCGACGGAGCAGTGCGCTATCTAATCGAAGGCGTCAGAAAGATCGAACTCGTCCAAGAGCAAGTTGTACACCGAGCTTGTTGGCGTTGAACGTGAGATCTACCGATCCGTACAGCAATACAGAGCGATATATCCTTAGCTTGAGGTGTTGTCGAGCCATTCAAACGGGAAACCAGCGATTGATCCCAGACGATGTCTCTCCCGGTAAAGTGATATCAAGAACGGACAAGAAGATCCTTCCCCCCATCGTTCCCATCGCTTGTCTCTCTCTCTCGCTGTTGGCTGAAGCGTTGTTGTCTGCCTTTTTCGCCAAACATTTCATTTTTATCTTTTCATTTTTTAATCCTTACCTCCTCCTCATCTCCCTTTTTGTTTGGAATTCATTTTCTCCGTGTCAACCGTACAACACAGCAAAGCGCGCGCTTCAACCCACCCAAAAACCACCAGCCGAATCAGACAAAAAAAAAAAAAAGGAAATCTTCAAATCGGGTCACACAC
>NW_012133848.1:149590-246392 GCF_000403515.1 Pseudozyma hubeiensis SY62
GAAAAAAAGACCCTTACCCGATGATCAACATGGTCGCCTCGACGTGTTGCTGTGCGGCATTCGCAGCTTTCCTAAGCACTTTTGAAGAATGCTGTTTGACTGAAACAGAGGGCGGCTTAATGGAAGTCGATAAACAGGCCTAAAAGGTTTACATGCTGAGCGATGGTGAAAGCCAAGAAGATTACAGCGTCGGCCTCTCCCACTGCGTCTTTTTGGTCTCGGTGTGGACGTAGTAGTAGCTGCCGAGGTTTCGCGACTTTCGTGGCACCCAGCCTGGTGCCAGCGGTGGCTCGTCTTGCGACGTCTCGCCCGTTTCCGCATCTGCCGCTGCTGCTAGTGTTCCTGGTTGAGCATTCGTGCCGCTCGCTGCTGAGCCCGCGAGCTCGGTCGCAGCAGTCGCTCCATTCGACACCTCAACCCCATTGCTCGCCTTTGCAGGTGTCTCCCCCGCCGCGGCGGAACCCTTCCCCTTCTTACCACCCGCCGTCTTGCTCGGAGACGCATCCAGCATCTCCTCCATATCCGAATCGTCGAATTCACCCGTAATGATCATACTCATCTTCTTCTTCGCCAACGCCAGCGCCGCCTTGAAGCTCGCCGTCCGCGTCCACGCAAGCACATTGCCCCTCATCGCCTTGACACATCCCGACAGCAGACCTGCCACGCTCAACCGCGCGCGCAGCTCCACCTGCGTATCCTCGTCCGCCGCCGACTTCCGATCCGTCGGTCCCGCCTTGATCTGCTCGGCTACGCGCGGTCCGTCGGAATGCATGCCGAGCGAAGGGTACATCCTGCCTGCCACGTGGCTGATGGTGAGCGTCGTCTCGCGTGGGATGCGCGTCTGGAGGCGATCGTTGAGCGAGATCATGACGAATCCGGCGGGGAGCGGCGGCATGGGTGGGAACCCGGGCTTGCCGGCGAGGATGCTGGGTTGGGGAAGGCGAGCTTCGAGCTGCTTGGCTTCTTCCTGCCTGGCAGCCGCGTCGAGGCTGTCGTCCGATTCGAGCTTCTTGATGCTCGCCTCGACGTCGGCTTTGATCGCGTTGTACTTGGCCTGCGGCATCACCTGGTAGATCTCGCCCGCAACACGGATCGTCTTGGGTGCGCGTGGGTCCTCGTAGATCGCCGCAAGCTGTAGCACGTACGATCCTTCTTCATCCAGAACAATCGCTTTGGCTTCCGGTGCGCCCGGTTGCGTCTCTGCCACCAGCGCTGCGTTGAGCTGTTGCTGCAGCTTCTTGATGTCGCTCCTCGACAGTTTGAGTCGTACCACGTCGCCCACCCATAGTCGCTCCAATCCAAAGTAGATGCCTTGGTAGTATCGCATGCCGAGCGTCGATTGAGCGTCACCGTCAGCTGCTATGCCGCCGAGATCGCGCAACACCCCCTGCGGAGTATCCGATCCCGAATACGCGTCCGTTACATTGTACAGGTTGCGCAGCACCGCCGCTGCCTCGATGGCGAAACCCCACGTGACGATCGCTCTCGTGAAATCGGGAGCGGCAAGGCCGGGCTGCCTCGACAGGTTGAGATGTGGGAATTCGTCATTGCTGAACAACCACTGATGGTCTTCGCGCGAACCCAGATCGCTCTCGAGCAGAGAACCGTCCGGAATGAATCCGGCCAGAAAGGGCGTCAACGAGGCCTCGGATACCTTTGCCTTCTCCGTCGTGCCGAAAAGATTCACATGGTACGCCATGGACTGCTCCACCGCACCGACAGCACCCATTGCGCGCGGCGATGCGGCACGCTTGCTCGGAGCAGAGACCGCTTCCAGGCTCGACTTTTGCTTATCGTCGTCGTCGTTCGGGTCGTAGCCGAGCGTGGTTTTGAAGTCCAAGCTGGGGTCCACGAAGACCACAGGCCAGATCTTGATCTGCCTTTCCGCATTGGAAGGATCGACCACTGGCTCGTCGAGCGTGCACCAAGCTACCTCGCCGACTCGGAATCGTTCCTTTTCACCCCGTTTGAGCGCATGCGACGTCTCCTGGTCGCGCTGAGGCACGGAAGCGATGGTGTGTCCCGGTACGAGCCGAGTCATCTCGACGCCGCGCACCGTGATCGCGGTTTGTGACTGCACCACCTCGACACCATCTCCGTTCTGGGACTTTCTGCCACGACGACCGGCTTGAGCGGCACTGGATGCGCTGAGCGGTTCGCCCTTTCGCTTGACGCCGGCCTTTTTCGGTGTACCATCGCCACCTGGGGAGGCACGTGGACCCTTGTGGCAGTACTTGCATCGGCAGTTGGCGACGTTCATGTCTGGATCGGAGAGGAGCCAGATGAAATGTTCGAGAGCTTCCCTGGTCGAGCGGAAGCGATGCCCTTGGCTGCCGAACAGGTAAGGGTCTGTGCGTGGTTCGTATGCTGGGCCCTTGCGTTGCTCTGTGAAGGCGTAGTTCTCCGGAAAGTCGTAGAGCTTCCACTTGGCTTTGGAGCGGGAGAGCGTGTCGAGCTTAAAGTGCTGCGCCAGCTGTTCGCCGAGTGCACCACGCCAGGTGTCGTGCCTCTTCTCCTCGCGCGAGAAGACATGGTAGTAGTTGACCTCCTTGTCTGATTTGGGAGGCACTTCGGTATTTGGCGGGTTGTAGAGCGGATCTCCATCCGAGCGCGGAAACTTGATGAACCCATCCGGACGGAAGATGGTCTCGTCTTCCGCTACCTCTTGTGGAGACAGCATAGCTGGTCCGAGCGGAGTGCGCCGAACGCGCCGTGTTCAAGGAGCTCTCCGTCTCGGAGGCGTCGTCGAGCGAGTCTTGCAGCAAAAACTGAGCACGGTCTGAGCAAACGATCCCGCTGCGAGAGAGGATGCCGTGCAACATGCGCCAGCTCCGCACTCGACCTCGGTGTCGTCGGAGGCGGAGACACGCTCGATGTGGAGTTAGCTCAACCGATGAGATATCGACCTTGCGGCAGCGCTGTACTGGATAGCTTCCCGCCCAAGCTTGCGAATGATGGTGGTATGAGTTTAGATGCGATGGTAAGCGGAAAGCAAGACGGATGCCTCATATAGTGCTCGACCTTGATGAGCTCAATGAAATTCGCGCAAGCAAGCTGAGTTCGGATGCGGTCCACTTTCTAGGATGTCGACAGTAGGATGTCTAGTGCGGATGCGGATGCTGGCGACGCTGAGTTAAAAAGAAGGTGTATGCGATTGCGAAAGGTCGAAGGGAGAGCCAAGGAGTGGGACGAGGTCGTGATGGATGCACGGCCAGATGGAAGGGGCCGCGGATGGTAAGATTGACACGGAATCATTCATTCTTCGCGAGTGACAGAAAAGTGTGAATTGGTCTGTGTCCCTCCACTGCGTCTCGCTTTCGCTTCTTTTTTCCCTGCATTTCCAACTTTTGTGTCGCGCTTTGACGCACCGAAAAGAAAGCTCACACCGACGCGCTAAGAGCCCTTTGACCGCGCCGCTTAAAGCGCTCACTCCCTTCGACACCTCGAGAAAGCTTTCAATTCACTGCCAGTCACCAAAAATGTCCTCCCCTCGCTTTCTCTTGAAGTGCACACCATAACGTATGTCTGATATCAACGAACAAGAGATAATGTGCGGCAAACATCGAAGACGGGCTATGATACAGAACAGAATGAGACGCGATGCTGTGCCAGGATGCAGGGGTATAGAAGACGGCCAGCTGAAACGACCGTCTTTTGCGGGACAGGAGCCAGCGATTTGTCCGACTGTGGGGACTAAAAGTCGGTTGCGTTCTGTTCCTGCTGAGCCCTTCTCAACGCACGAGTCTCCTTGGCGATCGCATTGCAGTGCTTCTCGAACAGCTGCACAAACGGTCGCAAGCTCGTCTTTTCCCAATCCTGCTTGACGTTTTCACCTCCTGCTGTTCCCGCCGCGGGAGAGGCTTCGTTCTTGTAGTTGCTCTTGACCACCGGTGAGGCCTGTTTGTGGGCGGCCTCGTATGCATTCAACTCTCGAAGCAGCTGTGCCACCGTTGGGCAGCCGGCTTCCGGGTCGAATTCAAACACCTTGGACGGCTCGAGAGGCACGCACACCCTGCCCGTGGCTGGATGCACGACGAATGGCGACTTGAGCAAGTGGTTGAGGTGCTTGGAAACCTCTGCATCGATGCGTGGGTACGTGTACTGCAGGATGATGTCTTCGAGGCAAGGACGCCAGATGCGTTCGCTCTTGTACTCGCCCGCTCGTTGGGCGCACTCCATGACGTCCTGCCACTTGTCCAGACTGGAGCGGCTCGATGCTCGCTCCCATTTGGAGCGCAGCTTTTCGATGGCCTCCGTTTCAGAGGAGGGCAGCAATTGCAGCAAAATGTCCCACTGCGCAGGCGAGCGGAAGCAGTCCTGGTCTTTGAGCACCGTGTCGACGAATGCCAACTTCAAAGGTCCGCTCTCGCTGCCCTCGCCTCCGATGGCGCGCCGCAAGCTCGGATGGAGACTCCTTCCTCCTGCGCTGCCCGCCCACCCAGCGTCGACCTTCTTGACCTGGTTGGCCCCTCCCTTGATCACCTCGAGCCAGCCGACGATCGCCTTTCGTGCATCGTCCGCCAGCTGGAACGCTTCCCTGTCCGAGATCCAGCAATGAATACCACGTCGACCCGAGTAGACCCAGAGCAGATGCTTGAAGCCAAAGTCCTGCCTCAGAGCCTCGTCGAGCACCTGCACAGCCACGGCGATGAAGGCCCAGCAGCGCTTGCAGATGCCTTTGCCCGAGCAGCACGTTCGCACCTCGTCGTAATCGGTCATGTCGATATCGAACACGAGCTCGCGCTGCACCGGCTTGAAGGACGCCTTTTGAACGGTCTTGCGATCCTTCGGCTTGGCGGTGTAGACGGGACCGATCTCGAAACGCGCCGGGTTGAGACGGCACACTTCCTTCTTGAGCTCGTCGGCAGAGGAAAAGGAGTTGTAGCGAAGGTAAGCCTCGTTCTGCAACGTAAAGGCAAACTCGCGATGGGTGAAGCACTTGGTGGCAGCCATGTGGGCGAGGTCGTGATTCAGCCAGGAGAAGAGTTGCTTCCAGGGGAACAGTCGACGATAGAAGCTGAGCATGGACATTGGGTCCGACGAATCGCGGATCTCGATGGCACGTTCGTCGATGGACGTGAAGGCGTTGTCCGGAAGGTCGTCGTCCAAGTCCATGTCCGGCGGTGGAGGGCGTGCTGGCGGCAGCGCCGATGTTGATGGCATGACAGCAGCAGAAGCCATCGTTGCAATCACGTCAAGTTGGATAGTGTGCAAGTGGAGATGGGACGATCAGCAAAGGAAGGAGCTTGCAAAAGAGAAGAGGAAGAATCAACTCGAGAGTTTTGTGTTGTTCGCACAGCAACGCCGTCGCCAGTCGCGTCTCGAGCTGCGTTTTCGGCGCCTGTCCATCGAGTAAAGTGGCGTCGCTCCTACAGAGACGCGTCAATGACCTTAGCGCAGAATTGCTATCCAAACACACGTTCGGTCTAACGTCTTTGCATTTGTCTTACCCGCATCGGCCAATTGTCCGGCGACGCTTGGACGCACAGCCGAAGCCATCATCCTCCACGTCTGTCTCCATCACGTCCTCCTCTCAACAGTTCACTCGACGTCACGTCACGGGCAACCCAATCGGCTCGATCAAACAGCTTAAAAGACATGGTACCCTATAACGGTGCTCGCACAAAGGTGCAGCTCAAGCTCACTATTCAACGATGCAAGATGCTCCAGGAGAAGAAGGTGCGTTCCGGACCGGCATCGTTTTGAATCCCAAAAAGCAAGCTCGCTGACATATTGCTGCTCCACTCTACAGGAAGCGATGGCAAAGCAAGCACGGCGAGATATCTCTGCTCTGGTTGAGAAAGGCAAACTCGAAACCGCACGCATCAAGACGGAAGGCATCATCTCGGAAGACATCCACCTCGAGCTGCTCGAACTGATGGAGCTCTACGCCGAGACGCTGCTCGCACGCTTTGCGCTACTCGATCTGCCCACACGCGAAGCCGACATCAGCATCTTGCCAGCACTCTGCGCCATCATCCATGCTGCACCACGTACGGAGCTCAAGGAGCTTCACGTGCTCCGAGAGATGCTTATGGCGAAGTTCGGCAGGGAGTTTGCGCAGGATATTATGGATAACAAGGACGGATGCGTGCCAGAGCGCGTGATGAACAAACTCCTGGTGGAGGCACCGGATGCGAAGCTGGTCGACCTGTACATCTTTGAGATCTGCAAGGCGTACGATGTGCCTTTCTCGTCCCCTCACTTGCCAGAGACCAAAGTCGAGGAGGACGAAGAGGCAGAGGAGCAAACCGAGGCGGATGGAGAAAAGGCTGCTAACGACACAGAAGGGAAGCCCGAAGCGGGGCCGAAGTCAGAAAAGGGCACTGCTAAGACGATTGCGGAAAAGGCAGACACGGCGAAAGCACAGGATAAGCCCACACAGCAGGACTCGGCACCAGCACGCAAAAAGACAGACAAGGAAGAGTACGACTCACTAGAAGCACGCTTCGCCGCACTCAAACGGCGCTGATCAACTGCAGGCCATTCCTCTATGCATGCTCTCTGGCTGATGACTGGGTATATTGATGCGGATGCTGAAGGTACACGACGAGCAAGCTCATTGAGCTGCTTGAGCTTGAGGGAGCGAGGACTTCTGTATCGCATCTCTGAGTCGTTGCAATGTGCGGTCTTCGTATGCTTTTGAGTAGACGGCCGATGTGGATGACGACTCTTGTGGCGTGTGGTCCATTCGAGCGTCATCAAGTGGCATGACAGTCGGTCGAACTCGTCCGATGTCGCTGGGTCGCAGAATACCACGTTGTTTGTACCACGACACCCTCTTGGGCTCGACGTAGACCTTTTCCTTCGTCTCGCTGTTTCTCGTGTATTGGGCCCAGCCGATGAAGCATTCCTCGAGCAAACCGGTGCATCGCATCTCGCCTCCCGTCGCCACTGCTTGCCACGCGCTGGCAAGCGTCTTAAAAGTGGCAAGCGCCATCAGCTCCCTCTTGATCTTCTTGCCGGACGCTGGAAGCTGAAATTGCAGATGCTCTAGCTCTCCAAATTGACTCTGCAACGTCTTGGCCAAGGGTGTCGTGAGTGGGTCGCTTGGTGCTGCGAGTGATCCTGAGGCGCTCGCTGTCAGCTGCGGCAGCTGTGAGGTGGGGAACTGCACCCTCACGGTCTTGTCCAACGGATGCAGCTCCGGCTCGATCTCGGCTTTGGCGCGCTCTTCTTCCTTGCTCCTCTTCTCCGCTGCAGCCTCATTCGTCTGCCGTGTCTTGTCGTCCGCCTCCTGCTGCTTGCGTTTTATCAACCGGCGCGACTCTGCTTGCAGCTCGGCGATCTTGGCGATACGTTCTCTCGCCGCTTTGTCAGCATCTTGACGTTTTCTCAACGCCTGCTGCTCGTTCCTCTCGAGCTCGTCTGCCATCTGACGACGCCTGCCTTGATACTGTTCTTGTCTTTCTCGCTTGGCTGCATCCTCAGCGTTTCTCTGTACTGCTCGCGCGCGCGCCGCAGGATCCATGAGCGTCTCGTAGGCGAGATTGATCTCGTGAAAGCGAGCTGCAGCTTTGATGGGATCGACATCCTTGCCAGCTTTATCCGGGTGGTAGCGTAATGAGAGCTTGCGGTACGCCTTTTTGATCTCTGCCTCGGTGGCTGTAGGTGGCAGGGAGAGGACGCGGAACGAGTCGTCCATCTCGCCGAAGGAGGACGACATGGCGTCAAGCTTCTCTCTTCAGTAGCCGAGCGCTTGTTGCGGGGGACAGATTTCGGATGGGGGCCTTGACGAGAAGATGTTGAAAGCTGAGTCGGGTTGTGTCGAACCAAGAGGGTCCAACCACGCTGCACCTTGAGCACAAGCTCCGTCTCCCGAACTTTATTTTTTCTGAAAAGTGTGTGGAGAAACAAACTTCCAAACAAGAAGAAAGCGTTTGGCTACCATACACCTGTCGACCTTGGAAGAACAGACTTCGTGCCACATCTCGCTTCGCTCTCAGCCCTGAGCAGCGTGTTGTCAAGATGGCGTCAATAGCAAGGACAAGCGCCGTATCTATCGCTCAGCTTGCAGCGACCTTCAGAACTGCTGCCACATTACCAGCCGCCTCGAGACGGATACTCCCCGGTCCCTCGCATGCAGCGTCATCTTCAAGAGGTTTCAAGTTGAGCACTACCTTAGCCTCATCATCTACATCTACACCCTCGTCCACGAAGGATGATGCAGAAGTCAAGCCTGAGAAACCGAAGCGTAGGCGTCGGTCGAGGGAGGAGATTCAGGCGGCTCAATTGGCCAAACTTGCATTTGGCGTTCCCATTCGCAGCCAGAAGAGGACGAGGACAGCGCTCGGCGGATCTGTTGCTCCTGCGCCGGAGCCTGAAACCGTATCACTTCCAAAGCGAGGCAGAGGACGACCTTCAAACAAATCTCGAGAAGCTCTAAAAGAAGCAGAGGAGCGCCGAACCCAACGTACCGCAGCCGCAGCACCAGCCGCACCCGCAGCTCCAGCTCCAGCGCCGACTCAGGCCGAACAACCTCTCAGCACCAAAGTGATGCAGGAGCTTCTCGTACACATGTCCTACGATCACCTTCCACCACGCGACGAGTGGAAGACGGAGTTCCCAGTCTCGAAGCAGCACGAGACCAGCTACCGATACTTTGTCAGCAATCGATCCACCATCAAGGACATCATCTCGCACCTCGGCATTACGGATCCGGAACGCAACGGCAAAAAGGTCACCATCATCGAAGGGTACCCTGGACCAGGGACGTTTGCCAGCGAGCTGCTCAAGCTGGATGAGGTGGAGAAGGTGATCGCACTGGAAGGAGCACCTTGCTACTTCAAACGAATCGAGCTGCTGCGATCGCAGCTCGAGGAGAAGCAGGCCGGTGCAGGTTCAAGGCTGGACACGCTGGAATCGTCGGCGTACATGTGGGAGACGTACAACGATCTCGTAACCTCAGATAAACTGGCGCATCTCAACGGACGTGTCCTCACGTCGGAGGGAAAGCCAGTCGATTTCACCACGGACCAATTTGTCGCTGCCGACCACTCGGATGCGAGCTGGCAGAAGCTCTCGCCCATGATCTTCTTCGCGCAGCTTCCCAACACCGTGTACGGTGAGCAGCTGTTTGCGCAGATCATCACAGCCATCGCAAGTCGCAGCTGGCTGTTTCGACACGGACGAATCCAGCTCGGTTTCGTCTGCGGTGAGTCGCTAGCGAAACGTAGTGTCGCCGAAGCGGGTGACAAGGTTTCGCGCGGTAAGCTGGGTACCACCGTCCAGTGTCTAGCGGACATCCAAGTTCATCGGTACGCACACGATCTCGCTCCACACACACATCACTTTTTCCCACCCACCATGAGCGTCGGTCCACGCGTCACGGTATCCGGTTCATCCATCATCCCCAACAGCAACCCTTCCACCGGTCTTACACGCACAGGAATGGTCATGATGACGGTCACACCCAAAGCAAATCCTCTCATCAAACCGACCGAGATCGAAGCGTTCGAATTCATCACCCGAAACTTGTTCATCCTGCGCACCAAACCCGTCGCCGAAGCTCTGACACACGTCGCTCCTGGTGGACAGAATGTACTCAAGATGACCAGTCGAGAACAGGTGGAAAAAGGTCTGATCAGGGAGGAAGAGGTGATCAGACCGGACGAGATCGTGAGCGATCTGACGAACGCCCAGTGGGCTTGTCTCGCGAGGATGTTCGAGAAATGGCCTTTCCGACCCAGACACCTGTTCGAGGAGGGTAGGATCAGGAAGGACAACAAGAGTCGCCATTAGACTTTCATCTATGCCAATGCTGTCCGTGTACACATTCACATCATGCATGACAATGTCAGTCGACGACAAAGCAGCATTCATTTTATGATTGATGGCGTTTGTTTTCCTTGTACAACTGCATTACCGGCTCACGCATCTTGCTCAAGACCATGAGCAGCCTTTCTGCGGAAAGCAGCTTGATCCCTCAACCACTGCCGGTACTGCTTGATGCTACCGATCTTTTCTCCATAGTAATCTGGCACTGGGTTTTGTACCGATTGTCTTGTGGGGTCCACCCTGTTCCGCTTGATGTGTTCGTAAAAGTCGTGATCCTTCTGCGCGATCTGCGTGGCATTGCTTCGATGGAGCAAGCTCCA
Source organism: Pseudozyma hubeiensis SY62 (assembly GCF_000403515.1). Lineage (NCBI taxonomy): Eukaryota > Fungi > Basidiomycota > Ustilaginomycetes > Ustilaginales > Ustilaginaceae > Pseudozyma > Pseudozyma hubeiensis. Next base: position 159,688 of record NW_012133848.1, read on the forward strand.
CATGGAACTCCCTACCGTAGGACCCACAAGCCATCCGAGACCGGCGCTGGCGAGCGTGAGACCGGCATTGATGTAGACGGGATCGAGACCGGCGATGGTGTTGGTGGGATCGAGTTCGAGGGTGAGGAAGTAGGAGCCGGCAGCAGCGCCGGCGAGGAAGGTGGTGGGGATGGTGGTGACCATGCCGGCTAGACGACGAGATCTGCGCAGTTGAAGGTACTTGTCCCAGCTGAGGTGGGGGACGATCTGTTCCGTCGTAGGGGAGGGTGATGAGGAGGATGCTGATGGAGAGGTAGCGGAGAACGAAGTTGGAGGAGTGGCTTTGAATGCGCCAGAGTAGGTGTTGGTGCTGCGTGTACTCGAAGTGGTGGAGAGCGAGCGAGCGGCCGACGGCAGCATCATGGCTGTGCGAGACGACGAAGCGCCAGCAGAGAGAGCTGCATACCTGGCAGCAACAGCCGACATGGTGACAACGTGACGAGTGATAGAAGTGTATCGAGGTTGGTGGTGGGAGGAGAGGCGTCAAGCTGTCAAAAAGTGACAATGCGAGGTGGAGTCGACTGAGACTGAGCAGCAGCAGCCAGGAAGATCTCGGTTTAGCTTGCATCTCGGCCGTGACAAGCGCAAACGCTGATCGCAAGCGCTTCTCGAGATGCACAGCGCGAAAGAGGAAAATGAGCGAAAATCGAGGCAGCAGCACAGTCACCTGGCTGAGATCGGGCCAACTCCGAATTGGCCATCGAAAATGGCACAAAGCGTAAAGCGTCGATGCGCTGTTCATCATTCACTTCTCCAACACTTCCATCATCTCCCTCATCTCCCCATCATCTCTCTATCTTGTCACGCAGCTTCACTATCGCAAGCACACCTCAAATATCGCATCTGCTCACCAAATCTATCACAAGCTGCGTGCGACTTTCAACAAAGACATTCCAACCGTCCAAATCGGTCGCCAATACTCGCTTCTTGAAGCTACCATAGCTGAAATCAACCTTGCAACGGCCTGCCACGAACGCAATCGCTTCGACTGCACAGTACCTGCCCACTGCCATCAATAATCAGCTCCCGCAAGTCCATAATCTGAGCGTCGCCGTCCTTCATCCAGCACGAAAGCATTCCTACTTGCTGTCTTCCATCTGCCCTCGTTGCCTACAAATATCTGCGCACCGTGAGGCTTTTCCATTCTTCCCGTCGACGTATACGCAGCTCTCTCGCATCGATCGTCAAACGCAACCCGAGCGTTGTCGCACTACTCCGGCCCCAACTACCACACAGCCGCTGCACCACAAGTCTTGACATCCAGACCTAACTACAATCCCAACCTCGCCTCCTACACCAGCCCACAGCTCATACCCACACACAGCAATGTCAGCGTCAGGACCAGCGCAAGGCCAATCTGAAGGCGCTTGGAAGCAGCAGATTACCTCCAAGCTTTCCAAAGATGAGCGTCCCCAGACCGAGGATGTCCTCAATACAAAGGGCAACGAATTCGAAGACTACTTCCTCAAACGCGAACTCCTCATGGGCATCTTTGAAGCTGGTTTCGAACGTCCCTCTCCCATCCAAGAAGAAGCCATCCCTATCGCGCTCACCGGTCGAGACATCCTTGCGCGTGCCAAGAACGGCACTGGAAAGACCGCCGCCTACGTCATCCCATCGCTAGAGAAGCTCAACACCAAGAAGAACAAGATCCAGGCCGTCCTCCTCGTCCCTACCCGTGAGCTCGCTCTCCAAACAAGTCAGGTCGCAAAGACCCTCGGAAAGCACCTCGGCGTCGAGGTCATGGTCACCACCGGTGGTACCACGCTTCGCGACGACATCCTGCGTCTCGGACAGACCGTCCACATGCTCGTCGGAACTCCTGGCCGTATCCTCGATTTGGCCGGCAAGGGCGTCGCCGACCTCAGCCAGTGCACCACCTTTGTCATGGACGAAGCCGACAAGCTTCTATCCCCCGAATTCACCCCCGTCATGGAGCAGCTGCTCAGCTTCCTCCCCAAGGAGAGGCAGGTCATGCTCTTCTCGGCCACGTTCCCGCTCATCGTCAAGGACTTTAAGGATCGCAACATGGTCAAGCCCTACGAGATCAACCTCATGGACGAGCTCACCCTTCGCGGTGTCACCCAGTACTACGCTTTTGTCGAGGAGCGTCAAAAGGTGCACTGTCTCAACACGCTATTCTCCAAACTCCAGATCAACCAGTCCATCATCTTTTGCAACTCGACCAACCGTGTCGAGCTGTTGGCCAAAAAGATCACCGAGCTCGGATACAGCTGCTTCTACTCGCACGCAAAAATGCTCCAGGCGCATCGAAACAGGGTTTTCCACGATTTCAGGAACGGCGCCTGCCGTAACTTGGTCTGCTCCGATCTCTTGACGCGAGGTATCGACATCCAAGCCGTCAACGTGGTCATCAACTTTGACTTCCCCAAGAACGCCGAGACCTACCTCCACCGAATCGGTCGTTCCGGTCGTTTCGGTCACTTGGGTCTCGCCATCAACCTGATCACGTACGAGGATCGATTCAACCTTTACAGGATCGAGCAGGAGCTGGGTACCGAGATCCAGCCCATCCCTAGCAACATTGACAAGAGGCTGTATGTCGCCCCTTCGCTCATCCAGGAGGCGGAGGGTAAGAACGGCAACGGCAACAGGCAGGAGGGCAGGCCGGTCATTCCGCCAGGTCAGCAGGCTATGCACGCGTCCCAGATTCCGCAGAATCAGAACTTTAGCAATACCGTGCCGCACAGACATCGTGGTGGTGGAGGTGGCGGCGGCGGAAGACGAGGCGGACCGCAGGGTGGAGCTCCGGCGCAGTAGAGCGGATGATGCGCCGGCGTCGCAGAAATTCGCGCTGTCGAGACGCGTACATCATCTCGACCGTCGAGATGCCCCTTTGATTCTCTATCGATTCGCCAGTGGCATCGCCCCAGAGAGTACTACAGTTTCCTTCCTCTGCAAATCGTAGAGCAGCGTCACGATCTTAACGCTCCTATGCTTTGCCCTTTCTCACCTCACACCCACATATCCTTCGCTTGCTCTTCTCACGCATCTCTGTTCGAGTCGCGGGCAGCACAGCTTGTCACAGCAAGCACTCCACCCTTGTCACTCCATACATCACTCGCAACCCCTTACGCTCATCATCACACCGCACATCCCGTAACACATTGACCCACCCTCCGAACACCTGTCATCTAACTCTACCATCCCATCTCGCATCCTCATCCTTCATCCTATGCTCCCTCCTACTCTTCTCTCGTTCTATTCATCTTCATCAATCATCCTCGATCACGCCTTTCACGATTCCTACACTCATCACAATCCTCATCATTCATCCTCGATTCCGCTTTCAACGATTCCTACGCTCATCATAATCCTCATCTTTCATCAACCCATGTTGAACGCGTCTGTGCTGTGTGATACGGGTCGAGATGAGTTGACGTTGGCGATTGACATTGGTCGTGCAATCGGTGTGAGCGGGTATATGAGTTAGAATTTGTTGGTTCGAAGGATTCCATGGGTGGTGGTTGTTTAGGGGGAAGAAGTGTATCGTGCAGTGGTGTTCGATGCGGATGTTATGCTTCCAGGGTATAAGTGTTCTTTTCGAGCTGTTTTGTGAGAGAGAAAACGTCAGACCTTAAGTCCTTCTCCGTTTGCGATGGGTTGAGAGAAACACTCACTTCGATCTCGAGTTCGGATCTCAACCAATCCACTCTATCCGGTGAAACGAGCAGATGGGTATCGTCGAGATCCATGATGATGAATCGATTTCGTTCGTCCAGCGACAGTATGAGTTGTTTCACCGCTGCATCACTAGCATCAGAGATCAGGTGGGAGAAGCGAGAGTAGAATAGGTTAGTGAAAAGGGTGCGTAGAGAGGGAGACGGAGGGAGGAAAAGCGATCAACTTACCAGGTCAAAAGCATGCCCTTGTAGGCTTTCATCTCGCCGGATAGTGGACTTCAGCTGTGAGGACGGCAGCCGCTACAAGGAACAGTTGCCTTGGTCGATCTGTTGTGTGCTGCGGTCGGGAGGTGCAGCGAACAAGGAGTGAAGGTGAGGGAGTGTGAGGGTCGTCGAGACGAGCAGCAAGCTGAGTTGAATCGTGGTCCTTGAAAGAACAAGCCTCCACACCGTACGCAGGGCTTCGCAACGATCTAACAACTCCCATCAGAATCGTCCCGGAAGTGAACCGGAACCACAACCTCCCCTTCTTGCTGCGAATGGTTCGTAGAGCTTACTTTGCGCATGCAAGGCTCATCTCGAGGAGCCACAGAGGGAACTTTACCTTCAGCAGCAGACGATCAGGAGGCTGCTGATTTGCTCTTGTGAGGGAGACTGCAGCTGCCGCCAACCAACAGCAGATTCTTGTCGGTAAGGAGATTCAGACAGAAAAGCCAACCCTTTAATCATGCCACGAAAAGTCATCGCGATGTGTGTAGAGCGACTTGCGGCTCTCTTGCGTCTCTGCCGTGCTCACAAGGGCCCGACATTATTCGCAAGACCACGGACACGACACACGGACGCACCTCCGTCAAGAGGTCCGCGGCCCAGCGATGCAGCTCAACAGACGCACGACCAAGGGAAATGAAATGTGAAGAGGCCCAAGCGCACTTCCCCCACCAAAATCCACGCGCCCAAATGGCAAACCACCATCTCGACACCAAACTTTTCCCAGCATTATCTCACCAACCTCACCAATCAATCGTCAAACAAAAAGTTGTTCTGACATCCTGAGGGTCGTAGCTTTCAGGTCCATGTGTCAAAATGGCAAAAAATGCGCGGCAAAAAGTACGACGCCTGTGAGATTCGAACTCACGCCCTCAGAGAGGATATCCTATTCTTTGGCAGAGACCAAATGCTGACTGTACAGACTTGCCCGAATGAAGGGAAAGAAAAGTAGCAGGGATACGTGTTAACCACTCCACCAAAGCGTCATCACGTGGAGGGCCGGAAGCTGGGGAGCACATATGTTGCAAAGCAAGTGTTCGAAATTAACAGGTCCGGTTGGGTTGAAGGCGGAGTTGCAATTGATGTAGAACATCCATGCATCTGACGGCGCTTTTTGGAAAGGGGTTTCGATGCCACAAAGAAACACGCTGCAGAGCCACGACCTCCAGAGATTGGATCAAGCAAGTCGAAAAACAAGTACGAGCTGAACGGTCCCAACAGCGAGGCTGGAGGAGTGAGAAGCAGTGGCATGACTGACGAGCTGTGACGAGCGAGTGCAGCGTTGATTGGTTCCAACGTGTATTTTGTAGCTATTGCGTGTGCGTGAGAGCGTGCCTGAGTGTCTGTGTGGAGGTGTGCTGCCGCTGCTGCTGCTGTGCTCGCTGATGAAATTTACTGTCTCACAGGACCCTCAACTTCGCTGTCTTGTCCTTCCACCAAATCCATCAATCTCACCATCGGCGACGTCGTCACAAACTCACCGACCCCATACTTACTTCGAACTTCGTATGGCTTCCATCTGATCATCTGGGTGCTTGGAGCGCCTCCAATCCTCGACCATCCACACCCTCACCGCTTGGGATCGCAATCATGTCCGCCGCCGTCGACACCCACCAATTGCCCTTCGACCTCTACACATATACCCGCTCAGTCGTAGCTGCAGCCGCCTCAGCTACCACAACTGCTGCAGCAAACATCGCTCAAACCACCTTCGACTGGGACAGTGCATCCCCCGGCAGCGGGGGCAACAATGGCTCCGACGACAACCCCGCCATCCCACTCCCCAACCAACGCGCCTTCGAAGGCCCCTGGTTCTCTCAGCAGCTCTCCCTCTCCATCTTCATCGGCCTCTTATCCTTCCTCATCTTCGTCGTCGTTCGACGTCGGAACGCAGCCCTCTTCGCACCGCGCACCAAGCTCAAAGGCTTCTCTCCGCTCGACGACGGTCACGATGTCGGATACTTCGGCTGGATCCTACCCACGCTCAAGACCGAGGAGTTGCGGATACTGCAAACGGTCGGGATGGACGCTGCCATCTTGCTGAGCTTTCTCAAGATGGGCTTCTGGCTCTTCTTCGGTATGAGCTGTTGGAGTGTTTTGGTGCTGATGCCGGTGAATTACTGGCAGAACGGTGTGCTGGACGGCGTGAGTCCTGCAGAGGATAGGGACAACACCACGGATCCGTTCGGAGTAAGAGATACCGTCACGAGTGTATGGACCCAACTCATCTTCACATCGCTCAAAAGCAAGCACGACACCCCCGAAGAACCTTTGCCTCAACTACCGCTGCCCGCAAAACCCGCACAGGCTCAGCTCTACCACGCCACCCACCTTCTCTCCACCTATCTCTTCACCGCGCTCGTCATGCGTGCCATCTGGGTCAACTACCAGCGTTTCGTCCGCTCCCGTCAGCTCTACATCCTCGAGATCCTCGAATCCATCCCTGCGCGAACCGTCGAGATCCGCGATCTCCCGGCGCATCTGCGCGACGAAAAGGCGCTGGCAGAGTACTTTGAGAACATGGACATGCCCGTCGAATCCACCGCTGTGGTGCGCAACACCGAGGGCCTGTCGAGGCTGCTCAATTTGAGGTCGAGGGCGTTGCAGCAGCTGGAGAAGACATGGGTGAGCTGGCTGGGCAACCCGACGGATGCTGATGGGTACGATCCGGAGAAGATCATGCTTCTGGCGGCAGGGGCGAGTCACGAGGATACGCAGTCTTCGGATGTCACAGACGACTTGGTTAGGACCAGCGTCGACCAAGGTGAGCGCGACCAGACTCGTCAAAGGGACGACCTCGAAAGCAGCCGTCTCCTGGGTGACAATGTCACCGCGTCCGGTGTCGTCTTTACCGGTGCTGATACGATCCGAACGCACCGCCCGCGGCCAACGATGCGCAAGCAGTGGTGGAATCCGTTCAGCGAAAAAGTAGATGCTATCGACGAGCTCACCCGTCAATTCAATGCTGTAGATCGAGCCGTTCGACGTCGACGCAAGACCGGGCGTTTCCCCGGCGGCAACGTCGGATTCGTCACCTTCCAGAGCGCCGCCAGCGCACAGATCGCTTCCCAAACCGTGCACTACCCCGTCCCCGCCTACTGCTCCACCTCGATGGCCCAGGAACCTAGGGACATCATCTGGTCCAACATCGACCTCTCCAATAACGACCGCCGGGTCCGCCAGGTTCTCGTCACTATCTTTATGATCGCCGTGCTGGTGTTCTACATCCCGCCCCTCGTCTTCCTCGCGAGTTTCGTCTCACCCGGAGCCATCAAGAAGTACGCTCCTTGGCTCGACAGGCTGCTGGACACGGATCAGAGGCTGCGAGCCTTGGTGCAGAACAATCTGCCTTCGCTCGTCGTCATCGGATTCAATGCCTTGCTGCCGTTGGTGTTGGAGTACTCCTCCTATCTGCAAGGCTTGAAGGCGAGGAGTTTGGTCGAGTACAGCCTGCTGAAAAAGTACTATCTCTTCTTGATGGTTTCGGTGGTGTTCATCTTTTTGGTGGCGACGACGGCGTGGGGTGTGTTGCAAGAGTTGGCCGAGAACCCGATGAGGGTGATCGACAAGTTTGCGGCTTCGTTGCCCAAGGCGAGGTTCTTTTCGCTGTCGTACGTGATTCTGCAGGGGATAGCGCTGCAGCCTTTGCAGCTGCTCCAGTTGCCGACGCTGATACTGCGCGCGTTCTATCGGGTGTTCTGGACACGTACACCGAGAGAGTTCGCCGAACTCAACGCTCCACCCACCCTGGCCATGGGAAACGTCTACCCTCAAGCCCTGCTCATCTTCACCCTCTGCATCCTCTACTCGATCGTCTCGCCGCTCATCGTCATCTTCGGTACGATCTACTTCGGCATCGCATACGTCGTCAACAAGTACAAGCTGCTGTACGTGTTCTACAAGCCCTACGAGTCTCAGGGTCAGGCATGGCCGATTTCGGCATCCAGATGCATCTGGGCCTTGGTGCTGTTCCACGTTTTCCAGTTTTCGCTGTTCAGTGTTAGGAAGGAGTTGTGGATGAGCACTGGGTTGTTGCCGTTGATCGTTTTCACGTTCTGGTTCAGTCAGCATTTGGAGACGACGTTTGGGCCGCTGACGGAGCACGTCAATTTGAGTAGTGTGGTCGAGGTGTTGAAGGAGAGCGAGGTGGATCCGGCAGTGGCCGAGTTGGCGCAGAACGGACCGAAGGGTGTGGCGCGGGCCGAGGTGGGAGACGGAGTGGTAAGCAACGATCCGAGTGCTGTCGCTGCGACGAACAGCGGTGGGCCAAGATCAGGTACGATGACACCCAGCAGCAGCAAAAGCAAACATCTTCTGGGACTGGACGCCAGCTCCAAGATCGATCCCGAATTCACCAAACTCGCACTGGCCAGGTACAGTCACGACGAAGAGGACGAAACGCTGTTCGTGGCTCAACGAGACACAAAGACGGACTACCGCGAACCTCCCGGAGCCGGATACTATCCAGGCGTGCTCAACACGGGACGAAGACGATACGGTCATCCGGCGATCACGGGTATCCTACCGGAACTGTGGCTACCCATCCCGCAGCAGAAGATGGAGGAAGGTGGACAGGACGTGACTGCACCAGACGATCTGGAGTCTGCCACGGGCATGGCTTCCGCTACGACGTCCGCACTGGGTGCACCTCGGATCGATTCTCCATCGGCGTTGGGACGACGCGTCAGGACGTTGAGCAAAGCGGAGCCTTTGATCCTGTCGCTACGCAAGCGCAAGAGCAGCTTGATGTCGGGCGGTCGGACGAGACACAATTCGACGAAACGCAGCGCGACGCCGGGGTCGGACGAGCCGAGTCAGGATCGAGACACGAGCACAGCAGCGACGTATGCGGATACGGACGTCGGGCAGGATTTCGGTGTATGGTCGGATGGCGTGTCGGGTCCGCAGGGAAGCAGCTCCAGCGCTGCGCTGGGCGAAGCATTGAGTGGCGGATACGCTGTTGCTCCGGCGAGGCAGCACATTAGGGCTGCCAAGGGCGGAGGCTTCGGAGGCGACGTGGAGGAAGAACCGGCGGCTGACGATGGGGATGAGGAGGGCGTGTACATTCACAGATCGCTCAAGCAAGGTGCCGGTCAGGGAAGGGGCAGGGGAAGGAGGGTCAGTGGCATTCCTGGCACTGGTGGACCGAGTAACATTGGCGCAGCGTCAGGTGGCGGGTATCACGATTAAAGAGAATCAGCCAGGGAATTCACAGTACCCATCGAGACATTTCCTTCTCCTGCGTGATCAGAGTGTGAACTTGGCGAACGAAGATTCGTGGAATACACCGCACACATAGGGTGACCTTTGCGGCCATCACACTCGCCACGTGGCCTGCGGAATGAAGGAAGCAACGACTCGAATTGAGAAGCTCGGGAGTAAAAGGGCTGCCTCGTGTTTCCCTTGTCTCAGTTCTTCTCCCTTACTCAGGGTCGTTTTCTCCCGCACAGTCACCTAGCGACAAGCGCACACGCACACACAAGTAGACAGATCTGGGTGACGTTGAAGGCTGGGTATTAATACAGAGCAGAAAAGAAACATAAAGGGTTGAACCTGGACGTGACCTGATGAGATCGTTTTTAAGTGAGTTGCGTGACGAGGAGCACAAGATCGACGCCTCGTCCCGTCTACCTCCGTGTGGGGGTAACACGATTCCACAAATTGAGCTTTGGAGCCTGTCTAAAACAGCCAAGCGACGAACCTCTCCCACGGACCGTTCGGGACCTTCTCCTCCGGCTCGTCTTCCTTCCTCAACCTGCCCGAGTCTAGATCGACCTCTGTCAGCTTGACCACCTTTGTCTTGTGCCAGAGCTTCCATCCGATCCAAGGAACGAAGAAGACGGGGATGCCCAAGTAGTTGGTCAGGAAACCGGAGGCGGTAAAGTTTCCATTCAAGAAAACGCTCCAGCCGCTGAAGAGGATCACGAGGCCGCACATGATGATGCTGAACCAGCTGGCGTAGGGTTGCAGACGGGCACGGTAGGGGAGCGCTGCTCGGTCGTAGCCCTGAAGCGAGTAGGCTTTGCGGAAGCGCAGGTATGCGTAGCAGCAGGTACCCCATGCGAACAGACCGGCGACAGCGGACAATGCGGAGAGCCAGGAGAAGACGGTTCCTCCTCCCGAAGAGATGCCGAGGTAGGAGAGCGCTCCGACGAGCCACGAGATGAGCACGGCAACGTAGGGGATGCCTCGTCGGTCAACTCGTCGGAAGAGTGCCGGGGCTTGTCGGTCGAGCGACAGGGCGTAGAGGGTTCGACTGGCGACGTAGATGTACGAGGATCCGGCGGAGAATGCGGAAATGAGGACGACAGCGTTGAAGATGTGCGGCAAAACGCGGACACCGGCGTTGTTCATGGCAACGATCCAGGGGGAGGCTCCGGTGTACGAACCATCGCTTTTGAGTCCCGCATCGTTGTAGGGAACGATAAGTCCCATGATCGCGATGCCCAGAATGTAGAAGAAAAGGATGCGGTAGAGCACACGCTTTGCTGCTTTGGGGATCTGCGTCGTCGGGTTCCTCGCTTCACCAGCGGCAAGAACGACTGTCTCCGTGCCCACGTAAGTGAAGGCAGATTGCAGGAAGGCACTGAAGAAACCCAGGAACCTTCCCTCAGCACCACCAATGCCATTGTACTGGTTGAAAGCACCTGGCTCCTTCCAGTACCTAAAACCCAATCGATCATGCTTGGGTCCGCCTCCCAGGTCGATCACGATACCAAAGATGATGAGCATGACGAAAGCCAACAGCTTGATGGTCGAAGTCACCACCTCGCTCTCTCCGTAGATGTTGACACCGGCAAAGTTGAGCACCGCACCCACGACCATCATGATCGAGATCCATGCGGCGATGTTGATGTCGGCGTTCCAGTAACCGATGACGGCGGAAGCGGCGGAGAGCTCAGAGGCCCAGCCGATGGCGTAGCACCACCAGTAGTTCCAGCCGAGAGCCATTCCGAGCGAAGGGTCGACGAAGCGAGAGGCGAAGTGCATGAAGGATCCACTGACGGGAAGGTAGGAAGACATCTCGGCAAGTCCCTCCATGACACCAAAGATCATCATACCGGTGATGATGTACGCCAGGAGAACACCGACGGGACCCGCGTTGGCGAGAGCGATACCGGAGCCGACAAAGAGACCAGTGCCGATACCTCCACCGATACCGATCATCTGGATGTGACGGCTGCTGAGCTTGCGCGAGACGGCGCCGACTCCGGCGTGGCCGACGGGGACTTCGAAGGGAGACGCATTGCGGGCGGACTTGGCGTCACCAGCTTCCTGGATGGAGGCGGTCTTGGATGCATCGCCGTCAGTGGCAGGTGCTGCCTCGGCCGCGGGGTACGACTTGGAGACGGTGGCGATGCCGTCGTTCTCGAACGACTGTTTGGCGGAAGACATGATGGAATTCTCCTCCTGTCAAGAGAGATTGACAGATCCTTGGAGAATGGGGGGTTAGGGAGGGATGATGGATGGTAAGGGAGAAGAAAGGGAGGGAATGGGGAAAGAAGTGATTGATTATATCTTCAGTCTGGGTCGTGCGCATCTATCTCACTCCGGCGTCTGGGGGCGAGACCTCTTCCTGATGAAGCAGATTTCATCCAACGAGAACCACATGGCAGTCGCTGGATGGAGAGCAACAAAAAATTGTCATTCGTCGACACAGACAAGCGGGAAACAAGAAGCGTTACCGAACCATGGCGCCATCCTATGCATGAAAGTGTCCTTGCTCACCAAGGGCAAGTGTCCACGGTCAGCTGCAGAGGACAGAAGAATGCGAGCTCACTGTGGGCGCGCTAACGGTGGGGTCTGGAATCGAATCACGACATTTCGAACCAATGGCGAGGCTCGGTATGCGCGTTGTTGGATGTGAGTCGATTTGGTGCAGATCATTTTGCTCTTGCAAAAGTGCAAGGTTTTTTTTTTTCAGCCGGTTCGAGACGTGTCTATGGCGCCACCGCCCGTTCCTGCGATTCGGTAGTCGAGCGAGAAATACTTCCGGAACCTTGCCGAGCGCTACGCTGCACTCACACAGCAGTTGTGCTTGGGCGTTCCTGATTTGACCACGCCCTGCTTTCGACATCCTTGTCACCCTCAACCCCTCATCTTTCGAGTTTCAGCTCAGAGAATGGCGTGACCGGACACGCCTCCTCGCTGTAGATCATCCCGGACCGACGGAGCCTGTCAAAAAAAAAAGTGACATGTGAGATGCTTGGCGAAGGAATTCAGGATTTTTTTTTACCCTTTCCCTTTTTCGTTGTCCGACTGGAAAAACTTTCCGACCCGCCGCGGTTCATCTCTCCTTCTCCGTCCCGCCTTCTCCCTCCACCCAAGTGCAGCTCAATCGGGAGAAACCCCACCCGATTCCATGCTGCCCCACCAAATGACGCAAGCTCATGCTCCCACACTTGTTCGCACTCGTCACGCTTGCAAAAGCACGTCTTACGCCCACCTCGACTCCGAGTCCCTTCGCCCCGCACCCTGCTTGACTAACGAGGTCCACAACCCGACAATTCGGTCTTCAACGCACCTCAGTTTGGAACGATAATAAGTGAGCAACGCCACAAACGTTGACTTCACAGGCGAAATCCAGTCAGACGAAGCGGAAGTTTCGAAACCATGACGGAAAATGCGATGTGAATTGCGTTTGCAGAGGAACAACGAAAAATGCTGAGGTGGTACAAGAGGCAATGATGAATGTGGACGAGAAAGTTCGTCGGATGTAACGGTCATGGGAGAAGCAGGAATGCTGGCAAGGGAAACGAGCGGGTGTCAGTCCTTCGGCCCTCGTTGGCAGCGACACGCGGCGCAAGCAGCCAGAGCGACCGAAGGAAGACCTTCCTCGAGGTGATTATCAGATAGCGATGTTCCAGTGCCATCGGTCCTCTTGGAACCCTTCGGCGGTGTCCGAGAGCAAGATACCCCGGCGCTTCTGCACATACACAGTCAGATCGGTCACCTTCTGCCGCAGCTCCGGGATCGTCTTTGGCTCGATCGGCTTTTCGAGCTGCTCCGAAAGGTCTTCCACCGCCTTTTCGAGATCACGCTGGTTGTCCTCGAACAGCTCGGTCATGTTGTCGCGCGCCAGATAGTACGCCATGCAGTAGGTCCACTTGAGCGTCATGCGGCACTCGGTGAGCGTGTCGACGGCCTTCTTGAGGAATTGCACCTCGATCCACGTGAGACCCGACGACACCTGCATCTCCTCCATTTTCTTCTCTGTGCGCCCGTACAGATCACGGTCCAGCTTGGCAGACTGCTCGTGGTTTGCGAAACGGTTAAAGTAGTGCAGGTATCGCTCCAACTGCGCTCTCGACTTGGCCTGCGAGTCGCGCGCTTCAGCACCGCTCTTCTCGTCGAACCGGTTGCAGTTGTACCACGAGTTGCCGTGCTCGGTCCATGGGCCAGCGCAGATCCAGCACCATTCGTACTTGCACTTGCGACAAGTCATGTGGTTGCATCCTCCGTTCTTCTCGATGGTCGAGGTGCACTTGGGGCACTCCTTCGTGTTGGCAGAGATCCAGTTGGCCGTCTCGCTATCGTCCTCGCACTTCTTGAGCCACAGCTTCGCAACGGGACAGATGGCTGGTGCGTGCGCAGCATTGCCACAGCCAAAGCAAAAGGCATGGCCGCAGTCGCAGGCAACCGAGGGCACCACCTTGCTGAGCTCCTTGTTCGAAACGTGGCACTCGACAGCGAGCTCGCAGTTGGGAGCGGGACACCAGCGCAGGATGCTGCTGTCGTCGACGTAGGTGCGGTTGAGCAGGATCTTGTATCGCTCGAACACCTTGGGCTCGACCACCAGACCGACGGTGCCCTCGTCGATCACGAGATTGCACTTCTCGCGCATGCACTGCACGCGCCTCGACTCGCCTTCCGACTTGATCTTTTGCTCAAGGTACTGCTGGTAGCAGTCGCGGCAGTAGCGATGGCCACAGGCGAGCGCCAGCGTCTCCATCTTTGCGCCCGGCATATCGTCGGAGCTCATGAAGCAAACTTCGCATGTGAAGCCCGCAAGCCTTTGTAGCTTTGGACGTGATGGATCTTCGTGAACGCCTGCTTCGAGATTGACCTTGTCGGATGACTCCATGTAACGCTCGATGAGACGCTCCTTGTTCCAGCCAAAGTGGCGGAGGAGGATGGCAGCGTCGGTATCCTTGATCATAAACATGCTGGCGATCTGCTCGACTTCCTTGTGCTGCGCTTCCTCGATTGAGGCGACGGTATGTGACTTGTAGTCGACTTCGTAGCTCTTTGAGCGTTCGGTCGCCGAGTCGGGAGCTGCAAAGGCGTCGTCTGCTACGCCAAAGCCGAGCTCGTCCTCATCTTCTTCCGAGTCGACAGCATCATCGTAGCCGTACGTCGAGTCCTCGTCCATGGTGTCCTCGACATCGTCGTCGAGTAGGTACTCGTCGCTGAGGTCTGACATGTCGGCGGTCGGTATATGCGGCGATCTGGTTCGAGAAGATCGCTGGAGGAGCTCGGGTTGGGAAAGCGGCTCCTGCAAGCGTCAACAAAGTAGCCGAGTGGCGGAAGAACTCGCCTTCGGAGGCCAGCTTTGCGATGCTGGTGGCGCTGCTTCGACGAATGCAGGGGTGGACCGAGGTGCAAGACCAGCCTTAGAGCCCTAGTGAAACGAGACGATGCAATGAAGTGACTGCTTGATTCAAACACAGGGAGCGTCTATGATGGGTATCTCGATGACGACTACGGCCGGACTCGCGCGGAAAGGGCTTGAAAGCGGGGTCGAACACCTGGCAGGGAGAGATTGTCTCTTGACTACGCGTCGAATAGTGCTCGCTCTTGACGAGAAGTGAATGCTGCGTGGCGAATTATGCTGCGGTGGCAAAGATGCTAAAGAAGATATCGGAAAGCGTGCAACGAAAGCGTACTTGACCTATGCTAGTGATATGCACCGACGGTAGAAGCAGTTCGTGCGTTGATGAGGAGATGACAGGTGGCAACCCTAAACCCGAAGAGGGGGTACCGAATTTGATCGAGATGCGTTGGCTTAAGATGAACGAGTCTGGATCGATGCGATGCAATGGTGGGCCGTGATTGATGAGAACGGCTGGCCGAAGATGCGGAGCGTGCTTGGAGTGAAGGTGGCAGTCAAAGATCAAGATGTTCGGTGGAGGCTGAGCAACGGGGATTGTGATTGCCCAATCTCAAATCCACATCTGCACACTGACCAGCGTGAAATCACACACCGCAGGCTCAGCACCCGCGATAATCACAAATTCACCGGTAAAAGGCGCGACCCGCACTAGCTAAAGTGTCCTTACTGGCTGCCGTGCCTGAGCGCGCGACTGTTGAGCTGCTGCAGCAGCCTGCGGCTCTGAATATTCCGACATTGCAGAACTCGGCTGCCTTTCAGTCCTTTCCTGCAATCTGCCTTCACTTGCATGGGTACCGTCTTCATTGGGGTCAATGCTCCCTGCTATGCGCCTCCTTGGGAAGGAGAGCTTCGTCGAGGCACCATACTGAAGATTAAAGAAGAAAGAAAAACTCTCTGGCTTCATGTACGTGGGCACCGAGACTGTCGTGTTCGCGAACCTTGGCCCAGTAGCTAAGCTGCATTGCCGCTTGCCCGTTCGCATTTCCGCTGACTCTACCTCCATTGCGCCGATCGAGAAAACATGCTGCTTCTCGCTGCTCAGACTATCTCGATGCTCGCTGTTCGTGCGGTTGAGACGATGACACGACAAACTATCGACAAGAAAGCCCAGCAAGGACCTTCCGTCAAGCATCGTCCAACCAAACTTGGGTACTTAAAGCTGGAACAGGCTCATCAGTCGCGAGCATCAATACAGGCTAGAAACCCTGGTCACACGAAGACGATCGCGGATAAAGATGGTACAGAGAAGCATGGCATAGATTGAATCTAATACATGATGTTTTTGGATGTCATCAGACTCGAAGGGAACACGTTGAATGAAGACAGTAACCACAGCGCATCAGCGCAGAAACAGACAACATCGGCCAGGACGTTCAACGAGGCACAACGACCTGGATCGTGTGCAAGTCGAGTCAAGCCAGTGACATCGTCCCACGCCTACACCACTGTTGCAGCAGCCCAAAGGTGCAAGGGCGCGCTTACTTCTGGGCGGCAACACGGGCCTGGAGGCGGAGGTTCTGCTCGAGGGGACCGTGGTTGTTGATGTACTGAAGGTAGCAGCCGTCCTTGAGGATACGGTTCGACTGCTTGGCCTCGGCGTACTGCTCGCGGTTCATGTTGGTGAAACCCCACTTCTTCGAGATGATGATCTTTTGGCGACCAGCGAACTTGTATCGCGATCGGCGGAGGGCCTCGAGGACAACAGCCTTGTTGCTGTCACGAGTGCGGACCGAAAGAAGGATCTGGCCAATGTTGACACGGGCAACGGTGTCGTAGGGCTTGCCGTAAGCACCACGCATACCGGTCTGGAGCCTATCGGCACCAGCGCACGAAAGCATCTTGTTGATGCGGATAACGTGGAAGGGGTGGACACGGACACGCAGGTGGAACGAGTCCTTACCCGAGGTCTTGGTGATGTACTTGTTGGCACAGATACGGGCAGCCTCTAGAGCCTCCGAGGTGATCTGCTGGTGCTCGTCGCAGACGAGGTGGGCGCAGAAGGGGAAGTCATCGACGGAAGCCTTCTTACGGCCAAGATCGTAGATGCGGATCTGTTGAGGAATGAGAGTAGAGGTGCATCAAGGTGCAGAGGATAAGAGTCAGCATTCCAATGTCGGCGGCGTATCTGACATCGAATGCGGCATAGACGATCCGTTCATTGCTAGTCATCCTCCATTCTGCCTGGTCGCCAAAATGCTGTTACGAATACGCGAGGACCTTGTTCTGTCCGGTTCGACGATGACCTAAATGGAACCGGCCTTCCAAGCGCAAGCCGGGGCATTCGGCCAGCTGAGCTGTTGCGTTATGATGTTGATTTCCCACGACAGCACGTCGACAACGCTGAAGACGGACGCGTCCTATGTATCCTGCACCCAACAATGACGGCCCTTTCCCATCAATCTGTTGATAGGTCGGAAACTGCAGACCCGCTGTAGCCATTGTCGTACGTCACTGATGCTGCTTCGCTAGCGAGGATCCCTGCAATGTTCTCCTCTCTCCTTCCCAACTGCACCGATAATGTCCGTCGCTGTCCACGTGTTCGATTTGTTCCCTGACTGCATTGCGTGACAGCAGTGTCGTACGGAGGTCGAATGACTGGCAATGTTGGATCGTCTATGCTGGGTTATGCAAACTTACCTTGGGGTCGGGCACACCACGGTTGTACCTCGACTTGGGGAACGGCTTGTTCTTGCAGTAGCGGTAGCAGCGAGCAGGTCGTCGTCCCATCTTGAATACTATCAGGTGTGAGGATGCGTGATGAGGTTTGGTGGATGAGGTCGAATGATATGGTTTCAAGTGAAGGTTGAAGGTCAAAGGTCGAGAGTCAGTCGCTGAACTGGACTTTGAGTTGTTGCAACGTCGAGACTGCGCCTGAACTGCCAGAAGTGGTGACTCGATGTTTCTGTGGCGTGCTGATGCTGCGGATTGGGGCGTGGTCGTTGGCGGCGATAACTTACCTTTCTTGAAGGGGTGATGAGTGGGTGGAGGAAGAGAGGTTGGTTGCGCCGCAGCGATTCAGGTGATGCCGCTGCCTGCTGCCTGCTGCCTCCTGCCCTTTCGCAACAGCAGCTCGCCGTCTCGAGCTGGACCTCGGACTGAGCTTTCCACAGCCCAGAGCTATACTGGCGCTGCTGCCTTGATATTCTGGTGCAAGCCCGTTGGCACTGTGTTGACTGAGCCTGCAGCCTTGACCGCCGCGGACTGCGCTGGGCAACTACGAAAAATGACTCGAGAGACATTGCGCCATTGTCGTCGCTGCCTGCTGCTGCGAATGCTTATCCCCGGTGCTCAGTGGCGAGCGGCAATCTAATTTTGGACTCTGTATGTCAGACCAAAAAGCTCTTGTCCAGCTGGCCGAAAGATTAACACGTGACTACGGCCGGCCATACTGTATTTTACTCCGTGTAGAGTCACTTTGAATACAACCTGATATTCAAAATTAAAATTCGAATTCACGGTCTCCAGTCTGATTCTCGGATTGTGGCCCGCCGTCGCCTCTCAGTGTCACATTTTGGTGAAGCAGCGGCAGGATCGCTACTGATGGTCAGCCTGCAAGCCAACGCAGACACAGCCAGTCGAGACAGAGGCGTACCCAGGCAGGCAGGCAAGCAAGCAAGCAAGCAAGCTCAAGAGGGCGTGCGAGGATGACCGGTGGTGGGAGACAGAGAGTGGCAGCCTTGGCTGGCTGGCTGCGGGTTTGTGTGTGTTTGAGCAGGCGGGCGGGCGAGCGATTCGAGGTTTGAGGTCGACATTGCTCGTCGCCATCGCTTCTTCCACCTTACCATCAAGGCCACCCCCATACATACGTCAAGGTTAGTAGCAAGCATGCTTTTCGAAACTATCGCCAGCTCGTCGCGCGTAGCATCATCGTCAGCATCAGCGTCACCAGCCGTGGATCGTTCCTGGAGAATCATGATCGATGAATGAAGGGAAGAGAGTGTATTCAGACAGGCCTCGCACTGGATCTGCGTCATCGCTGTATTGCGCTCATTCCACCGCATATGACGGACAGATTGATGATGCCAAGCGGACGAGCTGGGTAGAAGCGTAGAGCGCAAAGACAAGCCACCAAATTCAACTCGTACTGACAGTCTCTCCTTGATCCTGTGACACTTCTATCGCCAAAATCAAACTTCATCCGACCTTCCCCTCTGCATTGCATTCCACCTTCATCCACCACTGCTGCATTTACTTCCGACCTACTTTGCACTTCATCCTCGACCTATCCCCTCTGCAACATCCACCACTTGACACCAAAAGATGCCTACCCACCTCTCCAAGACCCGAAAGCACCGTGGACACGTCTCTGCCGGTAACGGTCGTGTCGGCAAGCACCGCAAGCACCCAGGTGGTCGTGGTCTCGCCGGTGGTCAGCACCACCACCGCACCAACATGGACAAGTACCACCCTGGTTAGTATCACCAATCGTCTTCACATCCGCCATCCACCCAGTTACCAGAACAGAGAACCGTCGCACAGCATCGTTAAGCCAGGATCAGATCAGGAAAGCAGGATGGACACAGCTACGCATTCTGGAACAACCAGAGCACATTGAAGGCTTTGCGAGGATTGGCAGATGGGAAGCGCAAGCAGAGGCAGCATCACATGGAAGTACTGGTTGGTTTACGCAGGTCATTTCTGTCACGGCCTAGTGACTTGCGACAGCCTCAGGGTATCGAAATCATGCCGGAAGCAGGGATTCCAGCTTGTCGAAGATGGATCGAGGAGCTGGGGCCACGCGCAACAATCGAGTTGATCCAGTTGAAAGATAGGCAAGCCGCAGGAGATAGACACCAATCTTTGCCCGGGATTGGGTTGGACTGGACTGGATCGGCGGACGAAAGAAGACAGACATCTCAACTCGTAAACCCTCTTGGACTTTCACACTGACACTGTTGCTCCTCACACGATCCATTCATCGCTTCTCTCCAACAGGTTACTTCGGTAAGGTCGGTATGCGCCACTTCCATCTGACCCGCAACTCGTCGTTCCGCCCCGTTGTCAACCTTGACAAGCTCTGGACCCTCGTCCCCGCTGAGCAGCGCAAGGGCTTGACTGCCAGCTCTACCGAGGTCCCCGTCATTGACACCCTCGCTGCCGGCTACGGCAAGGTTCTCGGCAAGGGCCGTCTCCCTGCCCTTCCCTGCATCGTCAAGGCCCGTTGGGTCTCGTCGCTCGCCGAGAAGAAGATCAAGGAGGCCGGTGGTGTTGTCAAGCTCGTCGCCTAAAGAAATTTAGCGCTTCGAATGTTTGATACGCCCCTTCCTCTTTCGATCCTCTCTCTTGGTCTCTTGCATATTCTCACACACGCACACACACATTTAGGCAGACTGATGCATCTGCATCGTCGACTCGTTGTACCATCGACGAGATAAGAGGTAAATTGCTTCATTGCAATCCCTCGACCACATGTACCTTTACATACACTTCGCTTGGAGTGTTTCCTCACACACACACACCAAAAATATCAGAACAACGATATCAGTTCGCACAGAAAAACCTTCGTCTGCTTCCGACGACATTAAGACGACTGTGACGATGAAGAAAGAGATTCTGAAAACAACGATTGCATGGAGGGGAATAGTACAGGCGGTTGACGCCATCTAACAAAACATGAGGAAGGGTAAAAAAAAAGCAGTTGAATCCATTAAACGAGCGTTGTGCTGTCGACGACTAGGAGAGACCGATGACCTCACCGTCCTCGGTAAGGTCCATGTCGTAGTAACCGGGTCTGGTGTTGAGACCGGGCATTTTGCTCATAGCGCCGCACATGACGACCAACAGCCCCGCGCCTACGCTCGCGTACACCTCTCTGACGGGGATGGTGAAACCCGTGGGTGCGCCCTTCTTGGTCGGGTCGGCGGAGAGCGAGAGATGCGTCTTGGCCATGCAGATGCTAAGGTTGCCGAAACCGTTCTTTTCGATAGCCTGGATTTGTTTTTCGGCGGCTTCGGAGAGCTCGATTCCGTCGGCGCCGTACATCTCGCGAGCGATGGATTCGATCTTCTGCGTGATGGGCAGGGTGGGTTCGTAGAGGAAGTTGAACTGGCTCGAGGTGCCTTCGAGTTGGGCGATGACGGATTTGGCCAGTTCGACGGCACCTTCGCCACCGAGCGCCCAGTGGTTGGCGGGGACCGCGTCGTCGGCTCCTGCTTCGAGCGCCTTTTTGCGCACGAGTTCGAGCTCGGCGGGGGTGTCGGTGGTGAACTGGTTGATGGCGACAATGACCTTGAGACCGAACTTCTTGGCGTTGGCGATGTGCTTGGCGAGGTTGACACAACCTTTCTCCAAGATCTCGAGGTTCTCCTCCAGGTACACCTCGGACAGAGGCTTGCCAGGTGTGACCTCCGGTCCACCACCGTGCGTCTTGAGCG
This sequence comes from Pseudozyma hubeiensis SY62, assembly GCF_000403515.1. Classification (NCBI taxonomy): domain Eukaryota; kingdom Fungi; phylum Basidiomycota; class Ustilaginomycetes; order Ustilaginales; family Ustilaginaceae; genus Pseudozyma; species Pseudozyma hubeiensis. Next base: position 180,624 of record NW_012133848.1, read on the forward strand.
CACGAACGGTGGCCACGATGACCGCCGCATCGGGTACAAGACCCGATTCACGACACTTGATGTTGCAGAATTTCTCCATACCGATATCCGCACCGAACCCGGCTTCGGTGATCACGTAACCGGTTCTCTCGGCAGGCTCTCCATCTTCGACACCGGCCAGCTTGAGCGCGATAGCATCGGCAAGGATGGACGAGTTTCCGTGCGCGATGTTGGCGAAAGGTCCGGCGTGAACAAACACCGGAGTTCCCTCGAGCGTCTGCATCAAGTTGGGCTTGATCGCATCCTTCATGAGGATCGCGAGCGCTCCACCGACACCGATGTCGTCCGCGGTGACGGGATCACCTGCACGGCTGGTACCCACAACCATCCTTCCCAACCTCTCACGCATGTCCTTCAGGTCACGACTGAGCGCAAGCACAGCCATGCACTCCGACGCCACCGCGATATCATAACCAGTTCTCCTCGTGATACCCTTCTCCGTAGCGGCCTGACCCACCGTAATGTCACGTAGGTACCTGTCGTTCGTATCCGTCACACGTCTCCAGGTGACCAACTCAGGGTCGAGATCGAGACGTGCGAAGCGCGACTTCTCCTCGTCGGTCAGGTCGTCAGGGTTGGTCTTGTCGATACCCAGCTTCTTGAGCCTGCGGAACATGATGGGTGCGAAGGTGCGAACGCCCTTCTTCTTGGGGCAGAGACGGTCGAAGAGTGCAGCGTCCTTCTGGGTGGCTTCGTGGAACATTCGGGTGTCGATGGCAGCGGCGAGAAGGTTGTTGGCGGCTTGAACGGCGTGGTTGTCGCCGGTCAAGTGGAGGTTGAACTCCTCCATAGGGATGACCTGCGAGTAGCCTCCACCGGCAGCACCACCCTTGATACCGAAAGTAGGGCCCTGGGAGGGTTGACGAACGCAGGCGAACGCCGACTTGCCGAGATGAGCACCGAGAGCCTGAGCGAGACCGATGGTGGTGGTCGACTTGCCCTCGCCGAGAGGAGTGGGAGTGATACCGGCGACGACGATGTACTTGCCGTTGGTGCGGTGTGCCAGACGCTTGAGGACGGAGAGGTCGACTTTGGCCTTGACGGATCCGTAAGGCTCGAGCTCGGATGAGATGAGACCAATCTCACGGGCGATCTGAGTGATGGGCTTGGGAGTCTGCGAACGGGCGACCTCGATGTCAGAGGGCACCTTGGCGAGGGGCGTGATGGGGTTGGGACGAACGACGCCACGACCAATGCCGAGGGCACGGCCGTCGGCGAGGCTGCGCTCAGCGCTGATCAGGACGTTCTCCATGAGCATAGCAACGGTCATGGGACCGACTCCACCAGGAACAGGAGTGATGGCAGAAGCGACCTTGGAAGCGGCCTCGAAGTCAACATCGCCGACGAGACGGTAGCCCGACTTTTTGGTTGCATCGTCGACAAAGTTGGTGCCAACGTCAATGACGACGGCGCCCTTCTTGATCCAATCGCCCTTGATAAAGTGGGCCTTGCCCATAGCAGCGATGACGATGTCGGCCTGAGCAAGGTGAGACTGAAGATCGGCGGTCTTGCTGTGAACCTGGGTGACGGTGCAGTCCCTGCTGCGAAGGAGCGAAGCGACAGGGTTTCCGACAATGTCGCTTCGTCCGATCACAACCGCACGGAGACCGGCCATGTTGGTGATGCCGGCGTTTTCGAGGAGCTTGATGCAGCCAGCGGGGGTGCAAGGGAAGAAGAGCGGGTTACAAGCCTTGGACGAAAGATGACCAATGTTGAGAGCGTGGAAGCCGTCTACGTCCTTCTCCGGGCTGATGGCTTCGGTGACGCGTCGCTCCGCATCCGAGTTGATGTGGTCGCCAAGAGGAAGCTGAACGAGGATGCCGTCGACGCTGATGTCTTCGTTGAGCTCGCCGACACGCTTGATGATCTCTGCCTCGCTGGCGCCTTCGGGAAGCTGGACGTGGGTGTATCGCATACCGCACTCCTCGGCGGCGAGCTTCTTCATTCTGATGTAGGTGGAGGAGGCGCTCATGGAGCCGACCTGCATGATGCAGAGGTGAGGCTGGAAGGAGGTGTACTGCTGCTTGAGCTCCGCGATGCGCTCAGCGACGCGGGCACGCACCTGCTTTGCGAGGGCGGTACCATCGATGAGCTTGGCGCCGCCTGGCGTGGTTGCGAGCGAGGCCATTGCGTCGGTTACGAGAGGACGAATCGTTCCGATGCGGCTTGACGGGAAAGCGGAGGCGATCCGAAGGGGTGAAGCGGAGGAGGCGACGTTCGGACGAGCCGTAGAGAAAGTGCGAGCTCGAGAAGAGAGGGGAGAGGTGGCACTAACGACGACGAGAGGAGTGCTTCGCTGCTGGGAGAGGGAAGCTAGGTTTCTGTACACCGAGCGGCGGAGGAGCATGCCCACAAGTTGTCGAAGCACGCAGCAAAGGGGCAACCAGGGTTATGTGGTGTTAAAAGACCGAAGGATATGCAGCCACAAGGCTCGACGTCGCTTAGAGCAGGACCGGTTGGAAACGGACGATGTGTCCAAAAAATCGCAGAGCAGCCAGAGACACGAGACGAGTGAGAAGAAATCTCGTTCTTTTCAGGCGGAAAAGCTTGACCCGAGCGTCGTTCTTCTTGAACAGCGCAGAGCTGCACCCTGGACGGGGATTCTTCTATGATTTCGTCGAAAATGCACTGGACAGGCGTGTCGCACTGGAATGATGAGAGCGGAGGCAAGCCGCTTTTACTAAGCGACGACGCTGCAATCACTTCCTCAACCAGCCCAAACTTGGTAGACACGATGTGCGACACAATCCCATAAGAACACAGTGCAGGCTCTGCCGGGGATACAGATCACGAGTGAATGGAAACAGGTCATCGCAGCGATTACGCCACGCCGGCAAGAATGTCAAGACGGTGTGACTAGGCAGCGGGGCTGGCCAATCAAAAAAGGCTGCAGCAAAGCACAATCAGGCCAATCCCGGAATTCAATTTGACAGTGTTAAGCCGGTATAGCGGCTTTCGGTAGAGACAGGCTTCCCTGTAGGATACCTTTACATATGTGGGCACAACATGAATGTGGCATTGGCTGCAGCGCAGACTTCCTTTCACCTTTGTGGCCGGGATAGAAGCGTTCAGAAGGCCTCGAAGTCGGGCAGACACAAATCACCTTGACGGGCGGAAGGTAAACCCTGCGCTGCTGGACTACTCCTGCGAGACGATTGAAGACGACTCATATTGCTTGGAATCACGCCGTTGGTGCGGCACTCGTCGAGCCGGCAGGTGCAGCCGTGGCCGATGCTCTGATGCCCTGAATGATCTTGAGCTTGTGTACACGCGGTATCGCATCACGAAGGTACTCTAGGTGCTTTGCGTGCAGCGCTGCTTGCTGTTGTGCTCCTTCTCCGCTCCACAGGCGTCTTCTATTGTCTGCACCGTACACGACCGTCTGATCCGGAAGCTCCTCCCATATCTCCTCTGCTTCAGCCTGGGTCGAGTTGCGTATTGATTCGCCCTCCGCTTGACTCTGCTCTTCCGATGCTGTTGGTCTGTCCTTCAACTGATCTTCGTCAAAGATCGCGGCTAGCTGGTCATCCGTGATCGGCCTAGGCAAGACGATACAACCCGCTCCAATCACGCTGTACGACCCGATCTTGACATTCTGAGCCACCTTGCTCCTCACCTCGAACGTGTTGTACGATCCCACAGATGCTGCTTCGATGCGGCAGCCCACCTCGAACAAGTTGTTGTCGCCGATCTTGATGGGAGTAGATCTGCGATTGACGATGACAGCCGTCTCTTCGATGATGCAGTTCGAACCAATCGAGATGGGTCCTTGAAGAGCGAGGATGGTTGCTTTCGGATGTATTACGGTGCCGCTGCCGACCGAGATCTCGCCTCGAAGGTCTGCATCCTGTGCGATGATGACGCGGGTTCCGACGGTGAGGTTGTCGCGCCTGAAGATGGTGGACAGTGTGGGACGTTGCGGAACACATTGAAGGGCAGAATTGACAAATTTGAGGGGGAAGTCGTGATCGCCGGGGTCGGAATGCGAAAGGTAAGCATCATGTGTCAGTGTCTGCGGGATTAGTCGGACGACGCCTTCGGTGACAGCAGAAGATCGCGGTGGCACGTCCGTCAGCATGCCCTGCCTCTGCAAAGCTCGAAGGAGTGACATGGTCGCAGCCGCGCGTCGGAGCCTCTGCATGGTGGCGAGAGATGATGGCGACGGGATCGAACTCGCTAACGAGGCATCATGAACTTACAGTGGTGCCATTGTGGGCTTACGAGGTCCGTGCGACGTTCGCGCTTGAGGTGGGTCGTTGTTGGCTCTCGCCGGCCAAGCGGCTCAGCCTGCCCCGGTCGTGTGCGCTTGCGATGCGCAGAACAATGGCGATCCTACGTGACTGTAGCGAGGAGATAAGGTGGGGCCATGTGATGAAAGGGACAGAGGGCGGGACGATATGCATGCATGCTTGTGCACCCTTTTTGTTCTTCCGAGCAAGTGTTGGTCTCGACACGACTCATGACATCTCTTCATCGGAAGCCCGATCTCAAAGATCTGATTCGCGATCTTGCTAAATTGACTCGAGCGCGAAGTTGGGTTGGCTTGGAAATTTTGGGCACAGACAGCCAACACCATATCTCACCTCTTCCGTTCGTCCACGATATCACCGTTCCCTTCCGCTCGACCGCCCTTCTTCGAACACGCACACGGCATCGACTCGCATTACAGCGTCTCATCTTCTAGTCACCTTTCGACTGCAACACAAAACTCATACTTAGCAAACATGGCGTCGGCAGCAGGATCCAAGTTCCAATCATTCATGAACCACCCTGCGGGGCCAAAGACTGGTGCGTACTCAATCCCTTACCGCCCCTTTCCATGCTCTCATTACCATGGAGCTGACCCTCTCTGTCTCTTTCCCTTCTCCACAGTGTTCTTCTGGGCACCCCTCATGAAATGGTGTCTGGTAGCCGCCGGATTGAAAGACCTCTCCCGTCCAGCCGACAAGATCTCCGTCCCGCAGAACGTCGCCCTCGCCGCAACCGGCATGATCTGGGTGCGCTACTCGCTCGTCATCACGCCGGTCAACTACTCGCTCGCCGCGGTCAACTTCTTCGTCGGCTGCTCCGGTCTGGCTCAGCTGTATAGGGTGTGGGATTTCCGAAGACAACATCCGGTGCAGGCGGCGGTTGCGGATAAGAAGAACGAGGTCGAGGGCAAGATCAGCAAGGAGAACCTGCCGATGACGACCAAGTAGATCGGAGGTCAAAGGTGGAGATGAATGAGAGAGGGGGAAAGGTAGAAGAGGGTGGTGCTGGAGTCTTGTGTCTCATCGCTTTGTACCATACACATACACACGTTCGACCAGTACACAGTCTTGCGTTTTCAGTGCGAGAAGGCGAGATTTGCGATTCCGTTTCCCACCATCTATTCTACTCCCGCAGCGTCTATATGTTCGTCGTTGGCAAACCAGCCTGGACAGTCACATCCTCGACCGGCGACACCCCCGTCACCCTCAACACCTCCTCCACCCCTCCTTCCACCCCCTTCAACGCCTCCTGCTCCTCCACCGATCTCGTCAACATGAACCCAGCGTAACCCAAAGAGTTGATCAAAAGGTTCCCCACCTTTCCATCCTCTCGTTTGCCGTCCAGCCCATCGTACTCTTCTTTCGATCGGGGGATGAGATGCATCGCCCTCTTCGTAATCAACACGTTGAACGCCGGTCTTTCCCTCTTCCCGCCCTCCTCACCTGCGAACATCCTCGCTCGGAACAGAGCGTCCAACAACCCCATAAATTTGTTTCCGACGTACCTCTCCATCTCACCTTCGTTCTTCCTCATCGCAGCCGTTGGTTCCATCAACACGACGAAATGCTGCCAAGGCAGCGGCAACGCGTGAACACTGCTCTGCTCCTTCCCATCTCTCTCGATGCGTTCCAGCAGCGATTCTACGGGAATCTTGTATTCGCTCTCTACGATCTTGTCCTGCTCTTCCGCAGTCAACCTCCCACATTCGATCGCATCGGATCCGGTGGTGTCGAGCGGTGGACATTGGACAAATTGCAAATGACGGTGCGGTTGAGATGCACCGGAAGTCGTGCCGCAGTTGTAGAACGCCAGCAACTCGGTTTCGCCACGATGGGTGGAGACGATTCGATAGGCGAGCGAGAGTGTGGCTGGAGACGGTGGGAGTTCTTGACTTTCGAAAGTGCGTGTTACGAGGAGAAAGTGCTGTGGGACTACGCAGAACTTGTTGAGCAGGAGAACATGGTCCGGGCCCAGATCGGTGACGTGAAGGTTGGGGACGTATGGTGGGGCGAATACATCGGACTTGTTCTGTTCCGGTTTTGAGGTCTGTTGCGTTGGTGCGGTGTCGGCGGACTTGGGCTTCTTGAGAAGTGCGAGAACGGTCCGAATCTGCCACGAGATGCCGGTGGACTCGGATTCTTGAAGAGTGATCTTTTCGGATGGGTAGAAGAATGCGTCTCCTTCGGCGATCGCCACGTCAAACTTTCTCTTGACGATCGAAGCGAGCGACTTGAGGTCAGCGTCTGGAATCGACGCTTGCGAAGACATGCTGGCTGTGGATCCGGATGAGGGCGGGGTGAGAAAGGCTCTAGGGTAAACCCGTGGTGCTCGTGAAGCAGCTGGAGCAGCGCGGGTGAATGTCGGAGAGAGGAACGGGAGCAAGCGATACGACTGGAGCGCTTGCATCAACAGCCGAATGAGTAGGGTCTAGATTCTAAAGCGTCTAGATGGAGAGACTGGCACGAGTTGTGGTGGAAAGAAGAAGCGTCAGCATGGTCCATGTCGAAGACCAACACTTTTCATCGTCGCCGCAAAAATGGCGCGGACAACTCCACATGTTAAGACCGTCCTCCAATTGGCGCCTCCCAATTTCGGGCTCAGGCACACCATCACCATCCGTTGTCACGAACCATCGATGCAGTGGATCCGGGACACAGACTTGTATCACGATAAGCTCTTAGCAAAAGTGAGCGGATGATGTTTGCTGTAGGTTCGAGAGGCAAAATGCTACCAAGCATAGAAGGAAATCGATTGTGGCGAGCCCGCCCTCTTCTGCGGGGACGGTCGAGATGGAAGCACCGAAGCATTGGCAAAGGCATAGCTGCTCTCCGCTACATCTGTAGCGTGAGCCACTTGAGGGTGACCAGAGCGTGTCAGCTCGATGTCTGAAGCCCTGTCATCCGTGCATCTATCTTGCTTGGTTCCTGCTGAGGTCGGTGGAATTGGACTTTTCGACCGCATCCAATCTTGCATCGGTCTCAGATCGAGTGTCTCCCTGAATCTCTCCTCTTTGCCCCTATGCATTGAGACATTTGGCGCAGAGAGATGATGCCCGAAGTTAGGTGCTGTAGGCGAAGTCACCGGTGAACAGCCGAATAAGCGCTGGAACCGATCTTCTCCTCTTTCTGAGACTTTTCCCTCCTCGACTGGATTCGCTTTCGCGATATTCGAAGACTTGTCGTCGACGTGTGAAGCTAGGAAGGAGAGCCACGAGCTGTGCTCGTTAGTCGTCGGAACTGCTTGAGGCGGAGCTGCGTTATTCGGAGACAAGACGGTGTATGGGTCTGAAGAGGTCGCTTCCCGAAGCGGAGTGGGTTGGCGTGGACGATTGGGTGGGTCGGTGGTGAGCGAGTGGTGGATCTGGAAAGGATAGGAGATGCTGTCTTTGGTGATGTGAGTGCGAGCAGAGTGGTTGGAGTGAGGTATCGATGCACGGCGGTTGGCACTGTGAATCTCTTCGGACTTGTCAATTGAGCCGAATGCGTTTTCAGGAGTACGAGAAGGCCCTTTGAAACGACTGAAGCTTGGCTTTGGCCAGCCAGACCACCACCGTAACACCGTCGTCGAAGGACCGGCTTGAAGACCGTCTCTGAGCTCTTTCTCCTGTCCTTGATGACCAACTTGCTCGTCCTTACCATCGCCATCCTGCTGACTCCTCTCCACCGCCATAGCGTACAACACGACCAGCACACCGATCAAAAGCAGCACCGCGTAAACCCCAACCAGCGCTCCAAACATCACCATCTCCTGCCTCAAATGCTTCTCATACTTCTCCATCACTTTCCCCACCACCCCGCTCCCCCCACCTCCACCATCACCAAGCATTGCCTGCCTGACCGGTCTCAACACCGCCTCCTGCTGGTCCTCCTTCAACATCAACACATCTGCCGGCACCATATCGAAATCCACATGCGCGTTATCATGGATCCACGTCAACGTTTTTTCGATCCCAGCCACCTTTTGACCCAACATGCACTGTACAAACGTCTGCAGGGGCGCATTGAAAGGTGTTCCTCCGAAGGTGGTCGTCAGGGTGTCTGTGATACCGTCGACGAACTGGTTGAGGGTAGCGTTCATGGTAAAAGTGGTTGTATTTACCCACGAAAAAACATGGTTGTTGAGTTCGGATTGCACTTGGAGGATGACGGTGTTGGCAGAGTTGGAGTAGGCGAAGGAGGCGTTTCGCATGTGATCGTTGACCAGGTCGATGACGGAAGAAGAGAGGTTGGTGAGCGAGGTATCGATGGATGAGGTGTAGTGATGAGTGAGGCGTTGAATGAGGAGGATCTGGAGCTGGACAGAGATGAGGCCAAGGATTCCGGTGAAGATGCAGGCGAGAGAAGCCGGGTGTGTGAGGAAGGAGAGCAGCCAAGCAAATCGATCTTGTGCTCTACGTGTGCGGATGCCGACTCGTTGGCAAAATATGAGCGAAAGTGCGAGATGAGTGGATGTCGAGAGATGGTCAGGAGTGACATGAGGTTTTCGGTTTTGAGGATATCTTGGTTGTCCTTGCTGTCGCGTGCAGAGCCAGGATCTTGATGCTGGGCTAGCCAGACACTTCGCGTCATTTCGACAGCTTTGAGCTCCCTCTGCCACTTCCACCACTCCCAGCCTGCGCCGATCAGCATGACCACCATCGCTACGAGCAGTAACATTACCAACCCCCACTTGGCTACCCCTCGCAAAGCATCACCCAGCTCATCCAAGGGACTGGTATCGATACGATCGCAAAAAGTGACGTTCTGCTTCTGTGGCAGAGGGAAGACGGTATGGTTGAACTGAAAACTGGCCAAGGTCGTGTTCACCTCCCTTCTCATCTCTTCGAAAGGCGTCTCGATCAACGCATCCATCGTCTGTTTGAGTTGCTGCAGAGTTGGCAGTGTGGCATTGAGCTTGAGCAGACCATCCTGAATCTCGTGTGGTAGCGTGATATTGTTCAACGCAGTCAAATTGGGTACGGCGATGTGTGGGACGTTGACATGTTGACCAAAGACCCCAACAACATCGTTGATGCCGCCTACCGCAGTCGTCAGAATCGTGTTGACACCCGAAATGGAGTCCTGGATCGCTGCACGAATGCCTTGCGCCGCAGCAGTGATGGCTTGAGAGATCAACTGCACCGCTTCGATTACCACCGCTAGCGCTCCGCGTACGAGGAGCTCCATGAAGCACGTGAAGAGCGACTTGTACAAATTGACGATGTAGGAGAGGACTTTTTCGATGGCGATCATAGATAGGTCAAAGACTCGAGCCGCGCCGTGGACGGTGGAGGTGACGGATTGGGCGAGCTGCGCGTTGGTGGTGGAGGCGAGAAAGTGCGGGAAGGAGGCTGCGAGGGAAGCTGTTGACTCAGCTGCATTGCAAGCGGATAAAAGGTTGTATTTGGCAGACCAGACAGAGTCTTTGGCGTCGTTGGAGGAGGTGAGCATACGAGTGGCGACGAAGAGGAGAGAAATCAGGGGGATGGAGATGGGAGAGAGGAAGAGTCGCGCTCGAAGACCGAGCCATGGCTGAAGGATGGACGGCTTGTGCGGTGAGCTGTCAGCTGCAGTGGTGTCATTGGGAGGGAAAGAATTCTGCGCATATGGCGGACTGGTGGAGTGACCTTGATGAAGATAGGATGGAGGAGCTTCTGTTGCGATCAGCTTAGATGACATTGCTCAAAGTGTATGTGACGTTGCTGATGGACCATGGCCAGGGGAAAAGAGTCAGACCAGGATCGTCGAGCATTGAGCTGAGCTTATAGAGGGCATGTGTCAAAGACTGCCCCACAATTGGCTTCAGAGGACTGCGCCAGCGACCACGCAGAGCCAAAGGCAGTGGACAAAGGGAGATACCCATTCTTCCCTCTCTGAATCAAAGTGTGAGTTCTCATATCACAAAGGGATTCGATGCCATCATCGGCGGCCGGCGTTGCCGTGTCTGGCGTCGAAGTCATTATCTGCCGTGCTTCCCTTTGTGTTGTGAAATGCTTTGTGTCACTGTTGGACAGCTGGCTTCATTGTGATTTTGACGTGGTGAATGCACGCGCGCCAAGGTACAAAGGGACGTTGTCGACTTTGCCTCTTCATCTCAGTCCCCTTAAACGTCTGAGTGTGTGTGCTTTCCGAGAAGGACAACACATCCTCCATCGATTGATAGAAGCGTTGAGCCGCCCGCTTGTGAGAATGTCAAGGCCGACCAACGTTGCTGGCTGTCACGTTTCTTGCCGCCGGCGAGCAAAGCTGGACCCTGCATGTACCTGCCGAATCGCTACAGCCGTTCGGGTTTTCAGACTCAGCTTTCGTGTCTTATCACTTCCCCTCCTACCTCCACCCCAAACCCATCATCATCTTCCATCGCTGCCGACTCGCCAAGCAGAGATGTAAGGATCATCGCTCGGCACAACGCACCAACCAATCCAGCCATGACAAGCAAGACCACCGTAGCACACCGCGATGCAGTGCGTTGATTTCACCCACCGCATAATCTGCCCGGCGCGGCACGTCGAGAAAGCCGCGCAGATGGTTCTGCACACGATCTGCTTTCATCGGTTCTTGGGCACTATCAAGCCAGCATACGTCAATGCGCTAGGATTGACTTTTGTGAGCATCAGACGTGTCAATCGGGCCTCTGTGATATGATCGTATACTGACCTGCAGCTTCCTTCGTCTTGTCAACTCATTAGCCCGCCATAGCAGACGCTCAGGTAGATCAGCTCATACGACACCGCGCATCTCAAGTGACCGCCCTGTCCGCCTCGGCCAAATCCGTCTTGCTCACCATCTACTTCCTCCATCCTTCGAGCAAGATACCTTCCGTGATCCAGTCCAGCTCTAAAACCACCGCTGCGGCAAACGAACCCCCCACTGACTCGAGTGCGAGCGATCAACCCTCGGGGATGATCCACACAGCAACCAACGCTGCCTCGTCACTCCGCTCCTGGGCTTCATCACGCAACTACCAATATGGCTGGCTCGCACACGCCTTTTCTTCGGGTGCGGGTCAGCCGAGTGGCACATTTGTTCCTTCACCTCCCGCGATACAAGATTCGGAAGGGCTAAAAGATCTGCATCAAGAGGCTTTCGAATGCTGGGAGATCGTGTTCGAAGTCAAACAGGATGGGAATGGAAAGGAGGGGATGAAGGAAGAGCTCGAGGTATTTGTGGATCGAGTGCTCGAGTTTGTGGGGGCCAACAAGTCGCATCTACCTGGCATCGCTAGTGCCGAGCTGTGTCCTTTTCCTATGCAGATTGTCGTTCGCAAGGTCCAGTAGCTGTTGCAGAATGCTGGCAACGAGAATACGAGTACTGCAAGCTTTGTGATGTGTGCATTGCCGGTACAGAAGTGCGGACAAGCTGAATGCAGATCTCGGTGGCGCGTGCGTGCATATTTGCTTGTGTCAGAGACCAACACTTTTTCACCAGCTGGACCCTGTATATTGGATTTCTTCCTGTCCTCCACCATCGACCCACCTCCGGTCCTCAATTCTCACTCGCACCTCGGGTGCACCGTCCGTCCACGATGCCCACGTTCTCCGCATTGAGGTTCGTCGTGCACGGCTTGTTCGCGATGACACTCTACTCTGGTTATCGGTACATGTACTCCTCGACTCAAACCGAACTTACGACGCTCACCTCAACACACACATCTGGATCCCTAGGCCGGGGTGTGACGCTCCCCGACGGACGCACCACCATCTCACGTCGAACTGTAGCCATCGCCGACCTTCACGGTGACTATCAACACGCCCTCAATGTCCTCTCCATGGCATCGCTCATCTCTTCCTCCTCTACATCCACACCACCAACCTGGACTGGAGGACACGACCTACTGGTGTCTACTGGCGACATTGTCGATCGCGGCGACGATACCATCCCACTCTACCGGATGTTCATGTCGCTCCGGTCTCAGGCGGCTTCCGCTGGAGGAGAGGTGAAGAACTGCTTGGGAAACCACGAGTTCATGAACGCATTGGGTGATTGGAGGTACATCACCAAAGGAGACGTCGATAGCTTCGGTGGTGTCGAGAAACGAAGAGCTGCAATGTCGGTTACTGGTTGGATCGGTCAGGAATGGTTGAACAACTACAACGTCACACACACCATCTCCCTTCTTCCCGAATCACATCCTCAGTTACCAGCCAACTATATCCCTCCTCGTATCAGCTTTGTTCACGGTGGAATCACACCCGAATACGCCTCCCTCGGTATCAACTACATCAACTCGGTCGGCAAATCCTTCCTCCACAAAGCCCTCTCCTCCACGGACCCAGAAACCTACCTTCCACCAAACACCACTCCCGAAGAACGAGACCTGTACTCGGAAAACGGACCTCTCTGGTACCGCGGTTTCGCCACCGACCCTGGCCCTCTCGCCTGTTCCAACTCCCACTCCTCCACCACTCACCTCAACGTATCCGCCCTCGTAATGGGTCACACTCCCAATTTCGACGGCTTCATCACCCGCTGCAACAACTCCATCCTCCTCATAGACACTGGCATCTCCCGCGCCTACGGCGGCCAACAATCCGCCCTCATCATAGACTTCGACCTCATCCCCCTTCCCTCCTCCCCCCACCTCTGGAATCAAAAACAAACCCTCACCGCTCTATACCGTTCCCGACCCCCCAAAATCATCTCCTCAACTTCCACAAACCTCCGACTCTAAGATCTCACCCTACACACAAACCGCACTGTTTCATATCGGTGACAAATTTTGACAAAAGAGCGTCATCTAACCAGTTGGTCCTAAACGAGTGTATCTAAACGAGTGTGTGTCGTGATGGATACCCCATCACTCGAGAGCTAAGAGCAAAACCCCAAAAGTAGAAAGATCGTGTCGAGGTCCAAAGACCAGAAAAGAAAAGAGCGTGTAGTGTGTGCGAGAATGTACAATACTGGAAAAACAGGAAAGTGTTGCACCGAGGTGAGGCCGCATCGGAACAAGGCCGCGCATTCGACATGCTAGCAAAGCACTTGGGTATATTAGTCGTGCGGCAGGATCAGCGCTGCGAAGAGGTTTCAAAGAACGTAGTGAAGCGCTTGATCTTCTTGAGTCTGGCCTGATGCTTGTTCTCCTCGCTTCCAGAGAGGCTCGGCGAGGCTGCAGAGCGACGATTCACTTCGGTGTTGGAAGAAGCTGAGAGGACAGACGCGCGACCACCGGTCGCCGAGAGCTTAGCGGCCGCCTGTTCAATCGCAGCGTCCTTCTCACTGTCGGCCGCGTCGCCAGCCGCGGTCGTATCGGCGTGCGCAACCGTGTTGACGCTGCCAGCCGCAGTCGACTCGCGCATTGAGGCTTTCGACCGCATCGAGCCCAAGCCTTGACCGTTGCGTCGCTTGCCTAGACGGTTGAAGGGACGACTCGAGGTCGACGAGTGGCTCGAAGAGGGTGGGATGCGCGAGGATTCTTGACGGCGAAGAAGCCGATACGTGTCGACAACACCGCGGGAGAACAGGTTGGTGCCTCGTCCACCATTGAGCTCGGACTTCAACGCACCATCGGGACCAGAGACCTCGACCATGTCCCAATCTTCATCTTCCTGATCGTCCTCACGGATGGCACCGTTGCTGGGACGACCGACCGCAGAGGGAGCCACCTTGCGAGATGCGGCTGACCGGCTCGCATACGAACTGGCGGGCGAGCTCTGAACCTGACTGGTGGAGTGATCAGAGTCCGAGTTAGTTGTAGTGCCTTCACGGCTGTGCAGTTGCACCGGTTCGCTGGACACGGCGTCGCCAGTCGACATGCCGGCGATCGAAGATGCCTCCATGCTGGCCTCGTGTTCGAGATGGGCGAGTACAGCAGCTGCATGACGTGCTGCCGTCTCGTCGTCCTCCTCTTCGATGATCGAAATATCGGCGGCAGAAGGCTGCGTAGAGATGGCTTGACGATCGACGACCGCAGGGGCCACTGTCGCTTTGGTGAGGACAGAGACGGGTGAAGGCGTCTGCGACGGATTCTTGGCGCTGGTGGCTGCAGCCTGCTTCACGGGAGAGCCTGGAGTCGTCGCCGAGTCGCCGGCAGCATCCTCCACCACCTGATCGGAGGACCGGATGGAAATAATCGACTCAGAGTCCTTTCGACCCCTGAAGGAGTATCCGTCGAAGATGTTGGCATGCTCCGGGGCTTCGCGATCGTCCATGCTCTGGTCCGGCGTGGTTGTCACAGTGGCACCTGCGGCCAAGTTGGCGTTGCTGTCGGCGGTCACCAAAGCCTCGGGATCACCAGCGCCATCCTCGCCAGCGGCAGTGGCCACATCGACGCTGGCGTCTTGCTCGTGCGCAACGGTGGGCTGCATCTCTAGGAACGTCTCGTCAAAGTTCTGCGTATCCGTCTCATTATCGGGATCGATGGGCGGAATGTAGGGCGGAATGTACCGCTTGTGGAAGATGTGGTCCCATTCGATCATGGAAAAGTAAGGGTGCTTCTTGATCCGTGGCTCCTTCATTCGCAGCTGCGGGTTCCTCTGCAGCAATCCACGCAGGATGCTTTTGGTGTCCTGATCCAAGACTCGATCCTCTGGGAAGACCAAGGGGTCGCGAAGCACCTTTGCGTACATGTCGGCGTGTGTGTCGGCCCAGAAGGGAGTGATGCCGGTCAGCATCTCGTAGAGCATGGTACCGAAGCTCCACCAATCGACTTCGTACGAGTACGCTTGACCCTGGAGAACCTCGGGAGCCAGATACTCGGCAGTACCGCAGAAGGTGGTGGTGGTCTCTCGCTCCTCGAGCCATCGGCTCGATGAGGATCTCGATGGGGCGTCAGCGGCATCGTCAGACGCCGACATCCAGTGCGTGGATCGCTGCTTGTTGACGCTTGTGCTTGAATGCGAGCGAGTTGGCGAGGTGGGGGGAGGCGTGACGCTGCCGATGGATCTGGTTCGGCTGCTAAACTCCTTCGACAGGCCAAAGTCGGAAAGCACAATGTGTCCGTCAGCAGCGATGAGCACGTTCTCGGGCTTCAGATCGCGATAGATGACGCCGGCCTTGTGAAGACCTTCGACACCCTCAACGATCTCGGCGGCGTAGAAGCGAGCGCGGTCGCGGCCGAGTCGGCCCCATCGCGAAAGTTGCGTAGCAAGATCTCCGCCCGGATGGAAGTCCATGACAAGGTAGAGGTTGTTGCGGTCATGAAAAGACCACCACAGACGCACCACGAAAGGATCGAGGACGTCCTTGGCCATACGCTTGAGCACGGCTTGTTCCGTGAGCGTATGTTGCAGCTCTTGGTGCGCAAGCACGTGCCTCTTGTGGATCGACTTCATGGCATAGAGACCGCGTGACGAAGAGTGGCGCACGAGGAGGACTTTGCCAGCGCAACCCTTTCCGAGGACGCGGATCATCTCGAAGTCATTGACGGTGACCTTGTTGGAGCCCTTGCGACGACGATGCGAGCGAACACGTTGACCTGCGGTGCTGTCGACTTCCTCGGACCCTTCTCCATTCTGCTCTTCGGGGATCATCTCGATATTGGTATTGGTGGAGCGACTGTCGTCTGCGACGCCTCGCTTGTCAGACGATGAAGTGTCTAGGGACCCTGCATGTGAGGCTACGGTAGCACGGCTGAGACGGCCAGCAGCGGCGCCGGACGCGCGAGATGAGTCGTCTGCCGAGTCAAGATCCAAGTCGTCTTCGGTGGGCCCGCCATCCGTCTCGAGATCGGACTGGGCCGGAGCGACGCCGACGTTGGTATTTCGCGGAGCGACGGAGGACTTGACGTGTTGAGCTAGATCGCTGCGGACTTTTCGAACACGGCGTTCAACTCGGACGCTCTGGAAATCGTCCGCACCGACACGCACGAAGCGCTTCCAGGCCTTGTGTTGACGCACAGCGGGAGTGTTGGCGAGCGCAGTGAAGTAAGTGGCGAGCTGGGTGGTGATCGAATGCGAAGCAAGTTTGGCGTCTGCACCCAGTGCAGGGGATAGCGGAGCCGATGGCGGTGGAGACATCGCGCCAGCCGAGTGGAGGTCTGTGGCAGGTGGCGTTGCAGCGTCTCCGGCCAAATTGGAGAAGTTGGCGCGGGACCTGGAAGCGCCTGGCGACAATGTGCGTGAGAGTGTCTGGAAGAACTTGCGTCCGCTCGACGAAGGTGCGGAGCTGGGCAGGTTGGGCAACGCAGGCAACGAAGTCGGAGAAAGGGAGTCCTTGATCTTTTGGTCAACCTCGGCGATGTCGATAGCGGAACGGATGAGCGTGAGGTTGTGGATGGGTGTGGCAACGTATAGGGTGTAGGAAGCAACAAGCTGCTTGTGTTTGCGGCCTTGACGCTTGTCCTTGGCTTCGGCAACACTGATGCTCCACGGACCATCCACGGATCTACCAAGGGCCGCAGCCGACGCGGGGTCTGTCAACGTCGAATCCAACTCGGCGCTTCGACTGTGGGGAGTGGCGGTGAGCGACGCGGGATTGCCATCCTCATCAAACATGCCGCGGATGCTGGTGCGATTGCTGCCGGACTGGCCGACGGAGCCATGTTGGCTGCCTCCGCGCGCCGAGAGATCTCTGAGACCAGCAAAGGTGCTGAACCTTTTCTGATTTGAGACGTTCGGGATGGCGTTGGCAGAGGTCGATGGCGTAGCCACAGTGGACGGCATCGTGAGCAGCTTCGACAGAGAGGAGTCAGCGGAAGCGCCGCAGAGTGATGAGCAGAGGGACGTGAAGAAAGGAGGAGAGGCCTAGACCAAACCTGACCAAAACACGTCGTTATTCTGACAGTGCGGGTATCAAAGCGCTGATTGCATCAAGAGACGAGCCAAGGAGGAACCAAAGGGAGGCAGGTGTTATTTGATCGACGGCGAGGGCGATCGGTGATGAGTCACTTGATGATGACAACAGCTGCGAAGATGGAGCGTTGGTGCGGGAACCGAAGAGGCAGGCCGAGATCTCAATCGAAAAGGCTGGAGAGCCGATGAATGCGCAAAGGCGCAGAGTATGATCGATGAGCTGTGGTTGATAGTAGTAGCAAAGAGGAATACAAGACGGACGCAAGGATGTGAAGGCGATGAGAAGACGAGTGTCGGGATTCGTAGTGTCGTGAGGGAGAGATTGTCGATGAGATCAAAGGGAGACGATGTCGTCGAAAAGGAGATAGGAAGGGCAGCAGATGGATGAAAGTGGTGCAGGAGAGAGGAAGATGGCTGGAGGTGGATGCGTGAAAGTGCAAGTGCAGGTGAGTGGCAATGTGGTGGTGGTGGTGATGCCTCGATGTGTGATGCAACAAAAGTGCAAAGTGAAAGGAAGAGTGCAGGCTCGAAGCACATGCAAAGCGTCGGAGAGTGACAAGAGCGTGGGGTGAGACTCTCAATTCTGAAGGTCGAGAGTGAGCGAGATACAGGCAGGCAGTCAGGCAGGCCTTGACTAATTTAACCAGCAACTCGACTCAGTCACGGACAAAATCGACACACGCATCCACACTTTTGACTTGACTTTGACTGTGTTTGGGCCATGAACAGGAAAAAAGGAAACAAAAAACAAAAAGGGAAGTGTTGGTCTGGTCTGGCTAGACAGAATTGGCACACACGCCCTGTATCGAAAAAGAGACACCTTCATCTAGGGCATCGGCCATTCTCTGCTCGGCTAGTGCGAAAGGATCAACCCGCCTTGAGTTTGTTCTTCTCGCTGCTGTTGATGCAGATCTTGCATAAGGAAAGGGGGTTGTTGCTTTTCCCGAATCAACCGAGTCTTGCCGTCTCGCCATGGACGTGAAGTGTATTGCACTGA
Organism: Pseudozyma hubeiensis SY62; assembly: GCF_000403515.1. NCBI lineage: Eukaryota > Fungi > Basidiomycota > Ustilaginomycetes > Ustilaginales > Ustilaginaceae > Pseudozyma > Pseudozyma hubeiensis. Next base: position 198,617 of record NW_012133848.1, read on the forward strand.
GAAGGGACACCGCTCGCTGCATGTAACGGAGGTAGGCAAGGCTCATCCATGGACAGAACGAGCTGATCATAACGACGGTCAGGGTCCGCTCTTTGGATCCATCAACAGGCGGTCAGGGGATGCAGTATCGCACGTCGGCACGTTCGCGACGAAGACGGGAGAAGCGATGGTGTGACCGACAGACGGGATCTAGTCAGTCTGCCCTTCTCATCTTGTGCGGGAGAAGGCCACTGCTCTTGTGCGCCCTGCTTCACGTTGGTCCTCAAAGCTTCAAGTAAGTCGACGAAGAGTCGGCAGCTCAGGCGTCCGTCCCGACAAGGCCAAGTACAAAGCTACTGCTGCATCTTGGGACGCAAAGACGCAGAGAGGTCCACAATGGAAGCTGCTTACAGACCCCGCGAGACTGCATGGTGTGCTCAGTGAAATGTGCGTTGTTACTGCACCTCTCGCATGTGTCATTAAAAGCTGCGCTGAAGGCACCATGTCTTCAGCACTACCTCCGTGAGAGCAACATAAATGAACGGAACAGGTCCAGCCGTTGGCACCGCTTCCTACTACTAGTATCAACACAACAGCCTGCGTCGCTCCCTGAGCGTGTTCGCTCCAGGGTCCTCAGTTTCAGTCCCGCCGGACAATAACACCTTTTTATGCGAGATAAATTTGGCTAAGAAAATCAGGCATCGAAAATTCCATTCTGTGATAGACTCGCTTGAGGATCTGCAGGGTCCGGCTCCCTTTTCTAAAGTCACACTTCGAGCTGCGTACAGTGTGTGTAGCCTGGATCCTCTTCATCGCCCTGAACGGCCCTTTTCATCACTGTTCATGCTGCTACATACGCCTCTGACCCCGTCTTTGCAGCAGCCATATCATGATCACGCGAAGGTCAGACCGCTCGACACTTCTTTCCCAACATTGAGAGTCAAATGCTATGTATTGAATGTTGTAATGCTGTGCTGTGAGAAGGATATCGACGGTGCCGAACGAACGAAAGCCAGATGCAACGGATCACGAGCAGAAACCCGGACTACATGCGGGTTTTTGATGCAAGAGGGGAAGGATGTCAAAATTACGGCAAGAAGCAAGCTTCAGAAACCGTCGAGTGCAGAAAGGCAGCTTGTATCCGCGTCGCCAAAGCTCTCGCCAAACAGCTTCATCTGCCTTCCTCTTGCCTGATCTCGTTCCCACTCGCGATCGCGTTCCCGCTCCATCTCGCGCTCTTTACGGACCTTCTTTTTGAGACGCTCCTTCTCGCGCTTCTTGTCGCACGTGCACACCATCGGCGTGTCGGCGACCAACAGGTGCGGAGACTCGGAGCTGCTCTCCGCGGGCGAGTTGGACGATTCGCGGTCGTGTTGCGAGTCCAAGGCCCTCGACAGGTGCGACAAGGCCGAACCGTCGCGCGAACGAGACCTGGATGCGTTCGACGACCAATCGTCTACGCTCAGAGAGCGAACGCTGGCCCGCAATTGCGAGAGAGACGAGCGCGAGCGCAAGTCCTCATCTTCCACCTCTGATACCTCGGCTGAGCCTCCGGTTGCAGGATATGACGCTCCGGCCTCTGTCAGTGTGACGCGCCTGCTCTTGTCTTCGCCCTCCTCTTCCGCGTCGGTAATCTGGGCGGATCCGCCCGACGACGTCGGCGCAGAAGACTCGGTGCCCGAGGCTTTCAGTCGCTGCCGCAGCGATCGGCAGTACCGGCACTTGGTCGACTTTTTCTTGCTGTGTCCGTCTCTGCTCAGCGACCGCACTCGCAGTCCACGCGAGTCGTCGTCGTCGAATTGCTCAACAGTGCACGCATCCTCCTCGCCGCCACGACTCGTTCGCAGTCTGGGAGAGAGACTGCCAATCTTGTGAAAGCTAGGCCGACGGGACGACTCTGGCGTCGTTGCTTCCGCGGCCGACACCTCACCGCTCGAAATCCCATCGAGAATGTTGGTAGAAGACACAGCGGACAAGTGCTTGTGCTCCCATCTCGATGTGTCGATGGTCTCGACCGACGAAGACAGTTTGGCGTCTTCCGCGAATGCAGTGGTCTTGGGTGTCATCAGCTCCCGGTCGCCTTTTTCGGAGGTCTGGACGGATCCGTGACCGTGACTGGCGGCGCCATTGCGGAGAGCCGATGCGACGTGGACCTGCTTTGCGGAGCGTGCTTCCATCCAGCTCGGATTTGATCCGGATGGGGCGTGCGGACCTGCGCTGTTGTGGAAAGCGTCTGCGTTGACCTGGTCGAACGGACCGAGGTCAGGGCTGGTGCAGTTGCTGCTGATCCAGCTGGTCTCATTGCAAGGCGATTCGGTTCCGTCTCCATCTCCATCGCTGCTGAGGCTGCTCCATGGATCGACCGATGAGCATCGGGAAGACAGAGGCGATGAGGCGATGCCGAGAAGGCTGGACCACCCAGGAGAAGGTGCCGCACCATTGATCAGAGCAGGCGACGGTGGACCGAGGCTTGAGATGCGCACGGCGTCCCTTTCAGCCGTCCTTCGTTCCAGAACGATGCGTCGCGGCGTCGAATGCGCGGCTGCTTCGGAGACCTTGGCGACGACCGCGGCGGGCGGACGGACGGGCGTCGGGCTTCTGAGACCGCTGTTGCCGTTCGGGCTTGCGTCTCTCACACAAAAGTCCTGGCCGGATGCGGTCGAATTCGAGATCGGCGCATCACGCAGAATCTCGATGGACTCGCGCGCTTCTTCATCAAGTTGAGCTGCATCGCCGTTCGACACGAGCTTTTCGAGGTTGCTGGCCCCGTGATGCGCAGAACTGGGCCCCTTGGAGCTGTCTACAAAGTAGTCCAAGCTGGCGAAGGCGCCAATGGATCTGTGCAGACTGGGGCTCGGCATGGGAGTGGCGTCGGGCGAAAAGGTGCGTACAGCCGGTGGAATGGACTCAAGGCTGGAAATTTTGTTCTCGGACGAGATGGACTGCTCTGCGGACGTGTCGGCTGCAGTGACCTCGGGGGCGAGGCTGTTCTGAAGCCCACCAAAGGAACGAAAGCCATGTACGGGCAGGCTCACCTTTTGCGATGTCGGTTGCGGCTGGGCCGGCTGCACTTCTGCATTTGCGCCACCGTTGAGCGCAGAGGCGTGCTGCAGGGAGGAAAGGGCGGAAAAGTGGAGCGATTTGCCGCTGGCCATAAGGCCGGATTGCTGCTGACGGGGCTGGTAGCCGACCGAGGCAATGACGGTGCCGTTCTTGATGCAGGCCCAGTTCTCGAGCGTGGGATCGCGGATGAAGCCGACGTCTGGCGCAGGTTCTTCGGCAGGCTCCATGGCGACAGCGCCATCGTCTGTGGAAGAGGCATCATCGTCGTTGCTGTCGTCTCCGTTGTAGGAGGTGGAGCGTGGTGGAAGGCTCATGTCGAATTCGGATCCTCCCTGTGTACACTTGATCGGGCGTCGGTCGTACGACGCTCCCGAGAGGACGTAGAATTCTTCCGGCGGAGCTTCATCGAAATGGACGTGGCGCGAAGCGTGGTGCAAGACGAGATTGCGAGGAGCGGCGAAGGAAGTTGGCAGGGGGTTGGAAGCGACGCGATCTTGATTGTGATTTCCTTCGCGACGAGCGGCGGCCAGATCGCCGATGATGCTGGAGATGGGGACGGAAGCCTGTCGTTTGAGGCATGGGGCGCGGACGCAAGTGTTTGTGCGAGCTGGGATGAGATGGTGACGGACTCGGTCCACTTTAGGTGAGAGCTGAGCTGCCTCAACTGCTGGCAGGTCATCGTCGGTGTTGGTGGACGACACCAGTGGGATTGCGGCGGTGTCGATGCGAAGCTCCTTAGGAGCTGCGACAGGAAGCTCGGGCATTGTGATGAAGATCGACGAAGGATGCGAAGGACCTGAAGGTGTGAAAGGGCAAGCCTGCAGCACAGTTGTTGTTTGCGAACGCAACCGAGGGTGGTAGCAACGACGACAAGCTCAAAAGGCGAAGGACATCATGATGCCACGAGTCGTGTGTCGAGTGAGAATTGTGCGGATGTGCAAGAACCTGGAGCTCGCCCGTCGTCGAGCAGAATGTGCAAGGAACGAGACGAAACGAAAAGGAGCCAGACCGAGCCCAACGGGAGCGGTTCCGATGTGCGGTACGATGCAAAGCAGTGTCGAAGATATCAGACGAGTGGAAAGCCTTGAGAGGCTGCAGCTCTACGCCCTGGTCACAAAGCGTCAAACATGGCGAAAAGGGGGCGAGGCTTCCTAGATGCGAGAACGAAGGAAACGAAGAGGAGGCGAAGGTGTACGTCGATGTTTGAGGCGAGCGCTCGAAAGCGTCGAACGAGTCTTGGCGAGGATCGGCGGCTATGCTGGTACCTGCCTGCGACGGCGAAACTTTGTCGCTTGATGGCGATGTCGAGTCGCAAAGTTTCGCTGATGTCGGTGAAATGCCAAGAAGAGAGTGTGAGGATGATCAGGGATGAAGGAGCGCGAGGATGAGGAGGAAGAGGGGGAGAGGGGTTCAGAGGCAGATCCGACGTCGAGGGGGCGGGACCAGGACAGAAGAGCAAGCAAGGTCGCATACAGTATACACCCGTAGAGAGCACACAGCCTAAGTTAGCATCTGGGGCTGCTTCACGCGGTCACAGTCAGGCGAGACCGCATCTCCAAAGACGTCGCCTGGAGTGCGCGGCGGCGGGGCACTGAGCTGAGTGTACAGTGCACTGCAGTGCAGCGTGCTGTTGAATTTCGACTTGATTTTCGGGGGAACGAGGTTAAATTTCGCACCCACCTCGAAAATCCACCAAAACACAGACAGACCATAAAGTTCCTCACGCACACACCCATCCGGTCCCACTCGATTCGAACGGCGAGGGGCACAAGGAAGCAGACAGCAGACAGCAGTCCTGAACACAAGGTTGTGCACCCGAACCTTGAGCAAGCAACGACAATACCAGCGTGTGCCATGCGAGCATGTGTGAGCGAGCTCCGGAGTTGCGTGCTGCGAATGAGCGAAAATCGCCTGCTGGTTCAAGCCTCAAACACAAGAAGCCAGCCAGCTAGCTCGAGGCTTGCAGGAGAGCCGGAAAGAGGACAGGACACAGCAAAGGTCGGCGGAATGCCCTCAGTCTGATTGGTGTGTTGTACGTATGTGTCTGTGTGCCTCGGGAGAAAAGTCGAGAGCGGAGGCTTGCCTGTTTCGCAACAACCTATTTCTGCGAAACGCTCTACACAGATAAGTTAGATCTCGCGTCCACAGGAAGCAAGATTCGGGATTGATTTGCTCGAATCGACAGGGTTCTAGCCCGCGTACGGTGGAGAGGCGCGCACATGATCGGACCCGCTCTCGGTAATTACAACTGAGTTGCCTGCCAGCCGAATTGAACGGTTCAACGGCGGAGTCGGAGCCGTCGGCCTCGGGCAGCGTTACGGGTGCGCGGGATTCCACTGGCCAGCCCATCTTTGTCGTCACTATCAATGTCAGAATGTCAGCAGCTGTCGCCAGCGCCACTGCGGTCATCTCGTGTATCCCAGTAAGGGAGAGGGATGCAACCGTGGCGTTTCGAGCAGCAGAAGCGGATTTGCAAGCCGCCGCCGTCGCCGCCGCCAACAGCGTCATCGTGAGATCGTTGGAGGGTCTGGCTGACTGGCTCACTGCAGGCTCATCCAAGACAGGCATCAACACGATTTGGCGCAAAGTTTGCAAGGCGCTCGTGAGGGTTCACATTTTATGCTGATTGGGCTAGACCCTCTGGGCCAATTTGGAGCAGACCTGAAAAGGATCGTCAGATGCCAGACAAGAGCGCACAACCCGATCGATTCAAGCGTTTTCAGCTGCTGGCAACGTGTTAGGTTTGGACGCGAAGCTCTGACCGCGCGTTTTGCCCATCAAAGTGTCACTTTCGCTTCGCAGCAGATCTTTCTGAGAAGAACAGGTGTCGGAAGAGCCGAAAAAAAAGAGTTGTGCATGCGTGCGGCCTGCATGACGATCATGACCCTTGATTTGTCTGCACCGCTTGCGAGTTGCACCGTAAGCTGAAGCGACCTCGCGATGCTTTTGGACTTCTGCCATCTCCGCCCTTTGGTACTGGACGACGACGACGACAACGACGAAGGATCCACTCAAGGTCGAAAGCCCATCGTTTTACTGCAAGTTCATCATGGCGGACTCGATTTATGCACCGCACAACCAGCACAAGCTCCAGGCAACCCGAGCCGCTGGTGCAGCCGCAATTGCTAAGCCCGCCGATTCCGCATCGCAAGCAACAATGGCACCGCAGCCCACGACCAAGACAGAGGATGATGTCGCTGGATCCGAACGATCCCATCCTCTTCTGACACGACCTCTGCTACACATCAGCGGCGTCGATGCCGCCATGACCGACAAGGAGCTCGCAGGTCTCGTCTTTGACCAGGTACTCCCGGTTCGCCTCAAGATCGATCGCAACGTAGGCGAGGGCCAGACAGCCAGCGGCACCGTCGAGTTCCAGACGCTCGAAAAGGCCGAGAAGGCCTACGCTACCGTCCGTCCACACATCCTGCTTCGCATCAATTCAGACAGCTCCGCAAAGGAGCCCCGCACATCGGCGAAACCACGCCTCGTCAAGCAGCTTCCTTCGAGCACCGACGACGCCTCCGTCTACGATCTCTTCCGACCCTTCGGTCCGATACGACGCGCACAGTGTCTGCTCACCAATCCAGCTGGTATCCACACCGGCTTCAAGGGAATGGCCGTCGTCGAGTTCTACCGTGAGGAGGACGCCCAGCGCGCCGAATTCGAGATGCACTGCAGGGAGATCGACGGCAAGTCCATTTCTGTTGCCGTCGATACCGCTGCTCGCAAGGTGAGCGCAGGGACAGCCGAGTTCCGTCCTTCAGCTGCTGCCTTCGTGCCCGCAAGCAGTATGAGCCCATCGGCTCCTTCCTTCGACCCAACGCCTGCCGGCCATCGCTCCGTCTCGGCGGGTTCATCTGCTTCCATCTATGCCAGTAACACTGCTGCTCCTGCATCTGGCACCAGCGCCGCTCCAAAGGCATCCCGTGCTCCACTGCAATACTCTAGCCAAGCTGCAACCTATGTCGATCCTTGCAACCTCTTCATCAAGAACCTCGACGCAGAACTTGAATCCAGCGATCTTTTCGACAGCTTCAAGAAGTTCGGCCACATCGTATCGGCACGCGTCATGCGAGACCACGACGGCAAAAGCCGAGAGTTCGGATTCGTCAGCTTCACCACTCCCGACGAGGCGCGACAGGCTCTCAAAGCCATGGACAACGTCAAGATCCGCAGCAAGAAGATCACGGTGCGTCTACATGAGCCCAAGACCATGCGACAGGAGAAGCTGAATGCGCGATTCAACGCAGCCAATGCCGAGGGTACGGAGACAGGCACCATTGCACCTTCTGCAGATGCTCAAAACGCGGGCGAAACGCAAGCTCAGACCGACAACGAACAGGCTCCTACGAGCAAAAGTGCAGAGGCGCCGCCTTTTGAAAAGCCTGCCATGCTCGGTGTCCAGACGCAGCGCAGCGTGTCGAGCACGTCGTCGATCAGTGAAGGAGGTGCACCGGCGAAGGAGAGGGAGAGGCTGCTCAAGGCCGTCGTGTCTGTCACCGAAGCTGGCGCTCCAGTAGAGGACATCACCGACATGATCGCAAGTCTTCCGAAGAAGGATCGCGCCATGGCGCTCTTCAACCCGGATTACCTCAAGCAGAAGGTGGACGAAGCCAAGGACATTCTCGACATTACCGACGACAGCGGTGAAGATCTCGCAGCTGCACCAGCGCCTCCTGTCCTTCAAGACGCCGGCAATGGAAAGACGTCAACATCATCCGCATCATCTCCTTCTACCGCCGAGACTGCCCCAACCCAGGTCCACACATTGTCCACCCTCGCCGCACTTCCCGCAGTCGAGATCATCCGTCTTGCCCACTCCTCCTCCAGCTCCGGTCTTCCCCTTCCCAAAGCAGATGCCGAGACGATCAAATCGACCGATGCGTTCATCAATTCGCTTCAAGGCAAAGCAGCCCACGATCAAAAGCAGAAGCTCGGCGATCAGCTCTTCAAAAAGATCCGCACCTTCGGCGTCAAAGGAGCACCAAAGCTGACCATCCATCTGTTGGATACTGAGGATCTTCGGGCACTGGCGCATCTCATGAACTCGTATGAGGGGGTGTTGAAGGAGAAAGTTCTGCAGAAGGTGGCGGCCGGACTGAACAAGTGAGGGTGGCACCCATTGAGTTATTTACAGCCTTTGAAGTCAATACATTTGCAGTACATACCGATCGTGGACGCTGATCAGGTGCAGAGGGTGTATGTGTGTGTGTGCTCGTCGGTCGAGAATAGGCGGACGTCGGGGGCGCGGTTATGCACACGGAGGCTTCACGTGGACAGCCGCGGATGAGCCAGCTCCGACTCGAAAGCGAGATGAGAAATGTCGTAATTTGTGCTGTACGCGCGATCGCTGTCACTTTTGACAGCTTGCCAACCAGGTTATCTGATTTGGTCAGCAGGCGGCCGTCGTTCTTCCTATATAGGGTGTTCACCATGTAAGCAGTGCTTGTTCAGGTAACCCCATCCTTCACCGACACCATTCCGAAGATTCCTGTGTGAAAACACCACAGCACTCTTTCGACCGCGAAATCTCGAAAATCCTTTCTGCGCTTTGACCAAGACAATGTCAGCGACAAGACACGACGAGCAAGAATCGGCATCACAACCCCTTCTCCCCTCGGCCCACGACGACCACCTCACCTCCGAACCCGTCACACCGCTCGACATGGTTCGAAGCGAAAACCTCTCTCGTCATGCATTCGGCATCCAGGCCGCAGCCTTGCTCTTCGTTGCCGTTGTCTGGAGTATCGTCCTCACCACGATGCCCATCACCTCTCTGCCCCTATTCGGCTACCATCCACTGATCCAATCTTTCGCCATCCTGCTTCTATTACAAGCGATCATCGTCTTGCAACGCACCACTCCCTCTCAACCGTCCGCCAAAGCATCGGCCTTCACGGCGCACCAGTACATCAACCTCCTCCTCGTGCTGCCGCTCTTCACGGCAGGTGCGAGCATCATGTGGTACCTGCACGACCAACCCAATTCCGCACACTTTATTTCGTACCATGGAATTCTGGGCACGACGGTGGTGTGTGCTGCTTGGGTTCAGGCGGCGTTGGGTGCGGCGAGCGTCTGGTGGAAGGGCAAGCTGGTCGGGGGTGAGAGTAAGGGTAAGAAGTTGTGGAAGTGGCACAGGTTGTCCGGGTATGTGTTGGTAGGGCTGTTCCTGCTGACAGCAGCGTTGGGGGTGGTAGAGACGACGTGGGGGAAGGGAAAGTCAGGGGGGTTGCAGAAGGGGATCGTCGTGGTAGCATTGGGTTTGGCAGGCTTGGCTTTGGTGGTGAGGTTGCAGAGGAGCAAGTTGCCAAAGCTTTGACCGAGAGTACGGCGAACGCTTCCAACGCGGTATCAAAGACCATTCTTTCCCGTGGGATGCCATCGCCATGATATGTGAGTTGACGACGAAGGCGATCTTAGATGAGCTAGACCGGAGCCGAGCGAAAATGCCTGTCGACTCAGGGGTTTTTGTTGGCTTCCCTCAAGGTTCATTCATCGTTGTTTGCCTCGAAAACCACCATCTCTCTTCGATCTCAATCACAAACAATGCGGAAACAAACATCGTCAAAGAATGAAATATGATGGAGCAACTACACACGAAGTGTCACAAGAATTACAAGCGAAACGAATCCTTCATGCCTTCCACACGCCTATCCTCCGACGGCAAACGATCCACCCTCTACTTTCATCTACTGCTTAGCACCCCACAGGTGAGCCAAGTCGAACAGCGGGATGTTGAAGGGGAAGTCGGTAGCAGCCAGACACAGGTGAAGCAAGATGTAGAATCCGCCCATGCAAGCTGTGAATCCACAGGCGCCTGCAGCCACGACGAGGTTTGCACCGGCTGCCATCGACTCCTCTCCGAACTTGAGGTAAGCTGCGCCGAGGGTGGTGAAGGTGAGAGCGACGAAGAGCAAAATCCAGACGAGGACGACGTTTGTCCTGAAAGCAGCCAACGTCAAAAAGTAGGTATATACTGCCCAGAAGATGAGGTAGTATCCAAAGGGAACGTAGTAGATCGCAGGCGATCCACCTTGACCCGTCAACAGCGTCGTCTGCGATGCGAACTTGGGATCGATGTAACCAGCGAGCGTAAGCCAGAACGCCCCGAACGATGCAAACACCAAGAAGGGGAAGGTGTTGCCAATGACGAACTCGAGGATGGCAGAAAGCAACATGCACAGACCACCCATGAAGTAGTAGGCACCGATGAGCGCGAGCAGCGAGTTGGAGGTGGCACCGCGCCAACCCATGAGACAGCATGAGGTGGGCGTGAGAGTAAGGAGAAAGGATACGATGCCGAGGGAGGTGGGGTTGCCGAAGGTCTTGACCAGGCCCGCTTGGCTGCGCGACCTGATCGAGGGTTGCAGGTAGAGCTCCTCGAACTGCTGCGGGGTCAGGGTGACCGAGATCTGACGGCCGAGCTCATGACCATTGGCGCCATCGGGGTTTTGATAGTTGGGGTGCTCGTTGGAGGCCACTTCCGACTCCTTGGTAGCCATGATGACAGGGTATCTACTTGATGAGGAAGTGGGAAAGGAGAGACTAGGTGTGTTGGGGGGAACGAACCAATGTCCGGTTGATTTGGCGGGGGATCGAGCGAAGGGTAGAACAGCGTGCCAGGACGTGATCTTTATATATCGAGTCCAGTTGAACCAGGTGGGGCGCTCAGACGAACCGCCGCGCTTGATTGACAGACAGAGGTCGTGCGTGGTCACGGGTCGAGGACGAGGGGGAGGTGCTCAAGAGTACGAAAGCACGGAAAGCAGGGTCCGAGTCAGATGGTGCTTGCCGAAGCGCCTCCTCCTCGAGGTACATTACAGTGTCCTGCCAAGGTAGCGGCGTACTTGCGCGCGCGTGTGTTGACCATTGAGCGGTACGAGATGCTGCTTTGAGCTGTCAACATTCCTCAAGGCTCTGTGGACACGGACAGGCACACCGTCACATAGTTGCACCGACCAGGGCGGGGGCGTACAAGTAACGCGCGGCAAGGAGGCGAAGTGCAAATACTATAGCATCACACGTACAACGTGCTTAGTAGGTTTCTCTGAAACAACAATTCCCTTTCTGTGCATTTGGAATAAGACTCAGGCGAACATACAACATCAGCCGAACAGGCAGTGTTGGCGGCGTCCGTTGGGCTCGGCCCGTCCACGGACAGCCTTGGATGCGAGCTGCGAGCTGCGAGAGTGACGGTTGTGGTCAGCTGCCGCTCCATCGAACTAAAGATGAGGAGCCGCGCGCTATTCGAAAGCCAAGAAGTGTGGGAGCCAGAAAAATGCGGGGAAGCGTCGCACAGCAAGAGGGGGGAGGGGGGAGACACGCCGAGGTCAGCTGGTGTCTGTTGTCGAGTTGCCGATGGAACAGAGCAGCGCGGTTCCAGGTCGAGACATCCAACAACCGAGCGGACGGTAAAACTAAGTTGAGGCGACTGCGGGAATAGCGCTCAAGGACCGCATCGAGGGATCTGTCTGTCTGCTGCAGCCGCAGCTGTCAAAAGTCTTGCCTGCATCCGCACCGCCCCTTCGATTTGCAGAGCGCCTAAATTCGAGCCGAGCCAAGACCCACCAGACTGCAAGCATGACACTCAGCTGCAGCACTCAAGCCACATGCTTTGTCTCGACGCCAACTACTGTATCTACTTCGTACACGTCTCAACATGTGCAACTTCTCATCGGAATGACACTCGATGATTGGAACGATGATCGTGAGCGTAGACTCGAGGCAGGCAAGACCAAGAACAGGAGTGATGATGGGCACTTGTAATTGTTTTCAGCCTGGCGTTTCCAGTCGCGCAGCTCGCTTCGACGAAGCGCCATCTTTTTATTTATTGTATTTTTTTTTTGCGGCAGATGCCGACGCATAGCTCACTACCGACTGTAGCGGCATCCTGCCACTTCCATAAGTCGACCCCGTCAAAATCGCCTTACGCTCCCAGTCAGCATATTCACGTAGTCACTCTCCCGCCGGTCAAGATGTGGCGTAGCGATCCTGCGAGCCTGGAATGATCAGGATTCACATTGTCACTCCAGCATTCGTCCGAGTGCAATTGATCGGAGAGGGTCGAATTCGGGTACCGAGGGCCGTAAGATCAGATGGCGAGTTGAGATGCTCGGACCTGTCCCACTTGTGAACATCACCCAGCTTTGTCATCGCCATGAGCGCAAACCTTGCTGTCTCTCATCACAAGCACGACCCAGCTGGTTTTCGATGTCATCTCGGACTGGGTTGATCGCAGCGCAATCGCGGAAGCGCGACTCTGCTGAGGACGTCGTAAGCTACTACGCCTTTCCATCGATCCGCGCACTTTGCTGACGACGATTCAGGCTGCTCATCCTTTCCATCGATCAGCGTTGTTCCGGTCGAGGACGGAGAAGAATAAAACAAGCAAGCGCGGAAAGCAGCGGCGTTGCCGTCGCGTCGAGGAGAAGACCCACATGTGTCAACAAGCTCATCGACGATCTGGGATCAGTACTGCAAGACCAGCTTCCATGCACGTCGAAGTCTGTAGAGCACAGCACTAGTGCTGCGACGGAGATTGGTACTGAGCTTGTCAGTGGGGAACACGAAGGATCCCGCATCGATTCCGCACTGCCCAAGCTGCGGGTAGAAAAGTCTGCTGCGCTTCTCTGTTTGCCAACTACGTGTAACGACTTGGAAGACATATAAGCATGCCCTCAATCGAAGTCCGGGTGCTCGTCCCACTATCCCTCTCCCCATCACCTTCATCCAATTCGATACCCCGAAACTTAGCCTTCGGTAAGTATCCCTTCTGAATCGCTTGCGAGACGCCAACGTCAGTCAATGTGATTCTCACTGCCTCCGTATATCGCCTTTCCATTCGCTGTCTCGAAGCAAGTCGCAAACATGCCGTCCTTCAACATTGGCCATGGCTTCAACTTCATCATCAACGCCGCCGACAACATCACCTTCAGCGCCGGCGACGCCTCCAACGTCACCATCACCACCGGCAACACCTCCATTGATTTCGACGACGGGGAAGATCAATTTCTGACGATGCACGACGTGCGCACTCAGGACCTACAGGACCTCGTAGAAAAAGCCCAACGCGTGCAGGGCTTTGATGGCGTCGTTCCCGGTCGCTGGTTCATCGACAACGCCGTTGTCACCTGCAAGGTCGGCTTCAGGTTCCTCTCGCCCCTTCTGAGAAATACGCTTGCCAGTGCCCTTACTTTGCCTGGCCTGGTGAGGATTGTGTTTCGCCCTCACTTCGACCTCACCCGCCTAGGAGGCGTGAGACCAATCTTGGACAACCTGCGCTACCGTGCCCGCGAAGGTGAACCTTAGCCGCACTGGTCGTCAGGCCAGCACCGTCAAGGAAGAGAATGACGATTCTGTACACCGTGATCCCGCGAGTTGAACAGCTTAATGCGCCCGTCAAAAGGCCTAACCGAGACACGTTGGCGCCACAACTCCTAGCCAGGAGGCTCCCTCGACGGTTCAGGGTCTAGAAATGCAAAACCGCCACCTCTCCGTAGACACGCATTGTATCTCTGGCCCGCCTTCGTGCTTTGGAATCTCGTTCTCACTCCAAATGGCTCACTGCAACGAGTGAGAAAGTGATGCACACTCGAGCGCACATCCGCACCTTCCACGACCCAAAACTTCTTTGATCGAATCATTCGCATGAACCTCCATTCTCGAATCTAGAACAACCCACCGACCTCCGCAGCAATTTGGCCGATCCTCTCTTCCTTCCCCACCTTCGTCGCCGCAATCTCCTCCATCCACCTCCTCGCAGCCTCCAACCCATCCCTTCTCAGACTCGCCCCCGACGCCGAACACACCAAGTTCCCCAATGCCACCAAAACCCTGTACACAGCTTCGCTCTCCTTCCTCTCCACCGCCAACACCTCATTCACCAACCCCAACGTGATCCCGGCAGCTCCACTCTTCCCCATCGCATCCACCATCTGAGCCGTAGCATTGTACACCACCGTCGCGAATGCAATTCGACCATTCTTACTCAACTTTTCGTAGTGTGTTTCGCCCAAACTACCAAGTAGAGATACCGCATTCACTTCGAGCTCGCCCAGAGCGCGGGCGTCGTTCCAGAGATTGGCGATGGTTCGCAAGGCAAGCATCGAGTTGACATCGCGCACTTTCGCCGCAGCTGTTCCGGAAGCAGGCCAGTCTTGCGCCCACTCCGAGGCCTCGAATGCCTCTCGAGCGATCTCCAGCGGTGCAGTAGTCGTCCCTGCTGCTGCAGCACAGCGCATGAGGTCGAGCGCCGGAAGACGAGATCCAGCGCTCCACGCGGAAACAGCCTTGCGAAGCGCATCAATGTTGAGTCTGCCCGATGCGGAACCCGCCTCGAGCTGAGCGATGAGTTGATCGATCTGCCCCAACTCTGACTCTGACAGCTGCACCGACTCTTGTTGATTGACTTGACGTATCTTGTTACTGATCGCTGTGAAGTTGGCCGACTTGAATGCCAAGAAGGTGCGCTGCGGCAAAATTCGACTCGATGAGGCCAAAGCTGCCGCACCTCCCGCAGCTGGGGATGGAGCTGGCGCAGAGCTGGTGTACGGATCCACGTTTCGTGCGCCCGTGTACGTGCTGTCGTTTCCGCTCGGCCTACCGCTCTGCGTGGCATCCCTGGCACCAGCTGATCCGCCACCGCCAGAAGACGACCCGGACGGCTGATACCTGCTAGCGCCCGTGTACGGATCCGCGTACTGCGGACCACCCAGATTGACGCCGGACGTGTTCTTGTCGATGAACTGCACCACTTGATCGATGTACTGCTGCGGCAAATCGTTCTTCTCCAAGAACTTCTGAGCAGCCGCGTACGGATTTTCACTCAGGTTGAAAGGAAGCTTGAGCGGCGGAACGCCATCGGCAATGTCGACGTCAAAAACGTAGTCGTACTCTTTGCCCTCGTAGAGCTTCTTCTGACCTGCACCGACGCCGCCCACGACCTCGCCGATCTTGACCCACTGCTGCGAAGACGCGCTCCACTGATGCGCTTCGACGACGTCGACGTTCTTGACCATCTTCGTCTGACCTTCCTTGGTGCCTGGTTGCGAGAGCGCTTCGGGACCGGGGAGATCGTCCTTCTTGATGTCGCCGACCTGCGTCTGGTTGAGCGCTTGCGTGGAGATGGCGTGATCGTAGGCTTTCAGTGTTTCTTCGTCCGCAACGAGCGATGCGTCCCGAGTGAAGACACGTGCTGCTGCATCGGAGGCGCCGGCGACAATATCTCCATTCGGCAGTACTGAAACGGACCAGACCGAGATGGCTGGCAGCGTGATGGTCTGTACCAGCGCACCATCGCGCCAGATGCGGAGGCTGCGATCCTCGCCAGAGCTGACGAGCTCGCCTTTGCCGCCAGGAATGGTCGCCAAGCTGTAGACGAAACTGGTGTGTCCTGACAATGTCTGCACCGGTTGGATCGGCGCGCTGCCGGCAGCTGTCGATGCGCCATGCAGAGAGTACAGATTGATGTTGCCGTCGTTGCCGCAGCTTGCGAACGACTCTCCGCCCTCTAGCAACGTCAGTCCGCGCACTGCATCCGTGTGGCCCCCAAAGATTGCTAGCGGCTTGGAAGGGTTCGAGATGGACCACAAGCGGATCGTCTTGTCCGCTGACGCTGTCAATACACGATCTTGATCGACGGCAAGGACGGCCCAAACCGACTGCTCGTGACCCTTGAGTGTTGCGACGCACTCCCAGTCCCGCCAGATCTTAGCTGTCTTGTCCCAGCTACCGCTGACGAGGTAACGACCGTGCGCATCGACGTCGAGGGCACAGACGTTTTCTGTGTGACCTATCAATGTGCGCGATGGTTGCGGCTCGGCCGTCTTTTGATCCAGTTGCACCGTGATTTGCCCTTCACTCGAGAGGAGTTGGTATGCGTAGATGATCTTGTCCTGGCCGGCAGTAATTGCATAAGGAGCACCAGAGCGGAACAGGGTGCAGGCGTTGACGAATCCATCGTGATTGCCGAGGTCTAAGGTAGAGACGAACTGATTGGTGGTGGTGCGTTGCCATAGGATGGCTCGTCGATCTCGCGAACCGGTCAGCACAGCGTCACCACGACAGTCTTTGCTGAGTTCAGCAGTGCTGGCAGAGACGCAACGGACATCCGCGCCGTGCTGCTCCAAAGTAGCAGATAGCTTGTACGTTGCCGACATGACGAGCGCTGCTTTCCCTGCTTGCTCGGAGCGCCGGCGAAACTTGCCCTGGAAGGGTTAAATTGACTGCTGCACAAGCTATTGATGCTCCCGAAACGATCACAGCAGCTTCTTGAGGAATGAGAGGAGATGTAGTGAATGGAAGTGCGGAGGGCAAGAGTCAACTCAGCCCAAAAGTGGGATTTGGCGCACGGACACGTACGCTTCGATCACGCGTACACGCCTCCACTTCCGCAGATTCTACCCGCTTTCCGAGAAAAACAGGCTTCCGCTTCAAAGGCATACTAACTTGTACACACTACCACTTCTGATTGATATCTCTACAGACAGGCACATCAAGCAGGCCATCTTTCCGATGACATTCATGCATTGCATCTGAACTTCAGCTCAGTTGGCGCCACCGTTGGCTGCGATGCGACGGGCAAACTCGATGAGGGCGCGAACAGGACGACCAGTGAAGCCCTTGGGCTGGTAGTCGTTGATGGTCGTTGGCGTAGCCTCCATGCTACCTGCAATGTCGAGGTGGGCGTATCGTACACTGGGAGCAGCACCGCCACGCTCGCCGAGACCAACGACGAATTGCTTGAGGAAGATGGCGGCAGTCGAGGCACCTGCCAGACGGCCACCGGTGTTGCAGAGGTCGGCGTTTGAGGAGGAGATCTGCTTGAGGTAGGCATCGTTGAGCGGCAGTCGCCAGAAGAGGTCGTTCTCGGCCTCACCAGCAACGCGCAGCTCGTTCCAAAGGCTGTCGGACTCGGTGAAAGCCGCCGAGTAGACGTCACCCACGGCAATCATGCAGGCACCGGTCAAGGTGGCAACATCGACAAGCGTGTGGGGCTTGTAAGTCTCGGTGACGTACGTAAGAGCGTCCGCGAGCACAAGACGACCCTCAGCGTCCGTGTTATCCACTTCTACAGAGATTCCGGCGCGGGAGATGATGATGTCGCCTGGCTTGGTAGCCTTTCCCGAGGGCATGTTCTCGGTCAAAGGGGTGGCGCATACTACGTTGATGGGAAGGCCCAGCTTGGCGATGGCGAGCGTAGTGGCTACGACGGCGGCAGCACCACCCATGTCGGCACGCATGGCCTTCATACCGGCGCCGGGCTTGAGACTAATTCCTCCCGAGTCGAAAACGATACCCTTTCCGACGTAAGCGACGCTGGGAGCGTCGTTGTCTGGAGCGCCCTTGTAGATGATCTCGACAAATTTGGCAGGCTCGTCGGTGCCGGCAGCGACCGAAAGGAAGGTGTTCATGCGCTGCTCGCGTGCCCAGTCCTCGTCGTGCACGATGACGGTGGTGTTAGGGACATTCTTGAAGGCGGCAGTGACACGCTGACCAAAGATGGTGGGGGTCATGAGGTTGGCGGGGGTCTCCTTGAGTTCACGCGCCCAGTTCTGCGCCTCGGCGTAGACTTCACCGGTGTACCAGCTGAGAGGAGCGACGCTGGGGACGTCGTCGCCAGCATCCTTGAGTTGCTTCTTGGCAGTCTCGTCGGCAGCACCGTCGACGGGGACAATCTTGATCTCCTTGCCACCCTGCACAGCGGCTTCCTTGCCGTGGGCGGCGTTCTTGCCGCGGGTCTTGAAGTGATTGACCGTCCAAAGGCCGAGGTTGGCACCGGTAGCGGCAGCGTGCGGGCTGGACATTGCGTCGAGACCAATGGACCTCTGGACGGGAGCATCGCCCTTGTCATCGGGACCAGCACCGAGGTCACGGATAGCCTTGACACCCTTTGCAGCGGCGAGACGCACCCGCTCGAGCTGCTCATTGCGAAGGTAGGACTTCTCAGAAGGGGTGAGATCCGGGGTGGTGGTGGGCGCAGCCTTCTGCTCGCCGAGCGAGACAGCAGCGACGGGCGTGCCGTTGTCGGGATAGAACACACGAAGCTCGTTGCTGCGCGACGACGAGGCGCGGGAGGCTTTCCATTGGGCGGAGACGTCGACGTTGTTGGCGGTGGAGGCGCCGTTGGTGTCGACACCGACGACGACACCGGCAAGCGAGGATGCAGTGGAAGAAGACATGATGGTCCTGCTGAGCAAGCTGGTGGTTTGAAAGGAGGAGGCGGAGTAGATGGAGCGCAATGCTAGCCGACAAGGAAGCATTGCTTGAGGATGTGATAGGGGAGGGTCGAGAAGAGCAAGATTACTGTCGGTCAGCGGACAAAGCTCGAGCGCATTTCTCCCAAGACAGCTCGCACCAACACGCCAACAACTCGCCGACTTTGTTGGTGCGCTTTGCTGCACCCTTTTTTTCTGCGCTAAATGGCAGCGAGCGAGTCTTCTGCGTTGCTTTGCCGGAAGTCTGCGCTCCGACACCAACACACTCTCCTTCAGCCAATCGCAAGTGGCCGGCATCTTGCTTCTCTACACTTTTGCTCACAGGAATTCGTTTAGGACACTTTTCATGCAGCAGCCGGCGGCGGCTCACATGGCTCCGATGGATGGGCACTCAACACTTTCTCTGGGTCGGTCAAGCACGCTTGCGCTGAGTGGATCCCGCAAGAGCCATCATAGCCGAGAGATGGCCAAATTAATCAGACCCTTGCTCCGGCGGATAGGCCGGGGTTTGTCAAGGTCGACTGTACTGCTCCTCAGATTTCCATCGGACGCTCACGCCATCCCGTCCACGCAGATTGCAGGTCGCTCGTTGGAAGCTTCTCATGATTTCAAGGAACCCACCGTGAGGCTGTTTGGGGTTGAATGGTGCCGTCTGGTGAAATGATACCGTCTAGGACACGATCGCGCTCGTCGGCAGGGACACGGTCGGAAGATGGGAGCACCTGTTCTCGCAGAGCTAGAGCCACCGTCACTGGCGGTGGTGTGCTGCGTCGAGCGGCCCACTCTTCTGCACGTGTGAGGTACCGATCGTAATAGCCTTTTCCATGCCCCAACCTGCCTCCTGTTTGATCGAACGCCACGCCGGGTGCGAGAATGAGATCGAGGCCATCTCCACCGGTTGCTTCGTCGAGCGCTGTGATAGAAGAAAGCAGTCAAGGAGTCGACTGGAGTCAGCGCTGTCTGAGTACGCATCGCGCTGATTCGGCGCGCCCGACAGTCCGACACTTACCTTTCTCACGAATGGTACCGTCAGGATAGGTCAATGGCGGCTCGCGAATGCCCCATCGATTCGCCGCCATACCCTCGTACTCGCTTATATCCCGCAATCTTAGCATGACCATGTCCGTTGCGAACTCTGCCTTGACAGCAACCGGCGCTGACGGCACTGTCGGCCCCGTTGCCGCTGCTGGAGCAACTGGCGATGCAAACAAAGGCACGTAGAGGCGTTTCCCGTCCTGGAGCACTGACCGACAGATCTCATCAGTCATGACTTCGCCCACATCCATGTGAATGTACACGCTGATCGAACGAGCTCGAGCATACGTTTGCGATTTGAGGACTTGCTCGGCCACCAACCGTGACTGACTTGCAATGTCGTCTGGCCGCATGGCTGCCAGTGTCTGTGCCATGGACTTGCGCAGCTGGCGCTTGGCTGTGCGAATTGCCATCGCTGTCGAGGTTGACGCCATCTTGTATGCGGTGGGCGCTCCGATGCCGGGATAGCTCGAGGTCACCTGTATCGCAGTTCCGATCAACGATTGCGTTGGTATAACGAGAAAGCCAATTGATGTGTATCATCAAGGGTCTCGACCTCTCCGCAACTTTCTTCTGATCTCCCGATACCTTGATACCCACGACAGATCGGACAAGCCGGCAAGATTGTGGGGCCACTGCAGCAGAGGTGAAACGGTGCATGATTTGACTCGGTGCCGATTTGGAAAAAGTGGGAAAAAAAATTCGACATGAACCCGGCTCGGTTGCTTCGCCCTGCTACTGTGTTGGTCCAAGTTCACAGGAAGCTCTAAAGCTCTAAATGTGACTTGCCAGAATGTGATTGTAGAGCTGTAGGGGGTGATGCAGTGAAGCGGCAGGAAGAAGTCTTATCACGATCAAAGAGCGATCCTGCTACAGTACCTCTCTCCTTCCCGACCGTCACTGACCACCACCGCACCACTAGCATCTGCTATACACGCTTCTACCGCAGCAACGAAGCAGCGGGCACACCCTCGATCGAAGCCTTTCGCAGTTCCAATCGCAGACGAGACAACATGCCTGGCGTCAACTCGATCAGGCTCTTGACGGGAAACAGTCACCCCGAGCTTGCTCAGCAGGTGGCCGATCGTCTCGGTATCCCGTTGACCCCTTGTGTCTGCAAAAAGTTCGCGGATCAGTCCATCGACGTCCGCATCGGTAGCTCAGTCCGAGATGAAGACGTCTACGTCCTTCAGACGGCCAACTCGCCGTACACCGACCCCAATGACTCGTTGATGGAGCTTCTCATTATCCTCTCGGCCTGCAAAACCGCGTCAGCGCGCCGCATCACGGCCGTCATTCCGTCGTTCCCCTACTCGCGTCACGACAAGAAGGACAAGAGCCGTGCTCCCATCACTGCCAAACTTGTAGCCAACATGATCACCGTCGCTGGCGCGGACCACGTCATCACCATGGACCTTCACGCCAGTCAGATTCAAGGCTTCTTCGACATCCCCGTTGACAACCTCACCAGCGAGCCGAGTGTAGCTCGATGGATCCGCTCCAAGGTGGAAGACTGGAGGAACGCCATCATTGTCAGTCCCGATGCAGGTGGTGCCAAGCGTGCCACGGCACTCGCCGATTCGTTGGGTGTCGACTTTGCCCTCATCAACCGCAACCGTCGACGTGAACAGCACAAGCGTATCCGCGCCGCACAAAAGACCGCGCTTGGCCTCTCGAGCCGATCCTCGTTCGACGACCTCCGTTCCGGCGTCAGCACGCCCATGTCGAGCTCCTACCTCCTCGAAGGAACCGGTCTCAACTCCAAGGCCACCGTCGGTCAAGCCACCGACAAGCTCAACGCCCTCAGCGTCTCTGCAGAGTCTCAGTCCTCCACCTCTACGCTCCAGTCCAACAGCTCAAAACACGTCTACAGCGAGGTGGCCAACGGTATCAAGTGTGACGAGACTGGCGAGTGGATCATGACCGATGAGCAGGGTCACCTGGTTCGCAGTGGACGATCCAAACGCGACATCGCCGGTGCGTCTGGCACCTCAGCGGAAGATGATTCGGAAGACGAGAACTCTTCCCGCATGGAGATTCTCGTCGGAGACGTCAAAGGCAAAGTCGCCATCTTGGTCGACGATATGGTGGATACGGGTCGAACCCTGGCTCTGGCCGCAAAGACGTTGGAAGCCGCAGGTGCGGCGAAAGTGTACGCCATCATCACGCACGGCTTGCTCAGTGGACAGTCGATCGAATTGCTCAAGAAGCTCAGCTTGGAACGTCTCGTGGTGACGAACACCATTGCAAATACGGAGAAGGCCAAGGCGAGCGAAGGCAAGCTCGAGATCATGGACGTGTCCGCAGTGATCGGTGAGACGATTCGAAGGTCGCATCACGGCGAATCGATCTCTCAGCTCTTTAGACAGGATGCTGAGATCATGTTCTGATCGTTACACCGGACACACCGTGTATATTCCCTGCGCAATCTAGTCGACATTTATAGCGCACTGCTTTTGAAACACAAATGCGTGCATGCACCGGCCATGTTGTGGGTTCGCAAGCGTAGTTGGACTTCTGTTTCTTCTTCACGACGATTGCACGAACTGGGTCGAGATGGGATGACGAAAACGAACGTGTGCATTGCTGACCGACAAACCAATGAGCGTGTTCAACTCCGAGAAACAAGTGACACTCGGGAAGCAAAAATGGTTGTTCGATCCATGGACCTCGATGGCAAAAGCGCGCTGACCTCCTACCCCAGATCAACGCATAATCTCGTTGTAAATCAACCTCTTGAGCTCGCTCCTCGAGAGCTGTTCCTTACAGTAATCGAAATCGAAGAAGCTAGGATCCAACGGTTCCGCCGTCGGTTCGTCCTCTGGATCATGGTACGGTTCCAAATACGGATGTGCCAGTGCCTCCTCCACGGTGATCCTCTTCCTCGGGCTGAACGTCAAACATTTCTCCATGAGGTCCACCGCTAGTGGGTTTGCGTTGGGGAACATCTGCGAAAAGTTTCTCCTCTTTCGGAATGGAAGTGCTCGAATGTAATCCCTCGATCGAGTCGAAGTGATCGCGTAGAAGTCATCCAACGACGGCGTACCGAGGATCTCGAGGGTCAACGACAGTTGGTGGTGATAGTCTCGACCTGGGAAGAGAGGTTTGCCGGACAGCATTTCGGCCAGGATGCAACCTACCGACCAAACATCGATCGCCTTTGTATACTCCTTGAACGTCAACATGATTTCCGGTGCACGGTACCATCGCGTAGCAACGTACTCGGTCATGAAACCCGTTCCCTCCGCTTCAGGTTGATTCGCCGAACGTGCCAGACCGAAATCGCAGATCTTGAGATCGCAATTCGCGTTCAACAGCAGATTCGATGGTTTCAAATCTCGATGCAACACCTGCGCCGAATGAAGCGCCTTCAATCCACGCAGAGTCTGGTAGATGAAGTACTGGCAGTGATCGTCCGACAGCTCTTGGGTTCGAATGACTCGATGCATATCGGTCTCCATGAGTTCCTGGATGAGGTAGACTTCCGAGAAGCTGTCGTAGTCGGAAGGTTTGACAATGTCGAGGATCGAGATGATGTTTTCGTGGTTAAAGTGGCGAAGCAGTTTGATCTCGCGCAGGGTTCGAAGACAGAACATCGAGTGGTCGAAGGGTGTGATCTTCTTAATGGCTACGCGAGAGCTCGAGGGAACGTGGATGGCGGAGCAGACGACTCCGTAGGCTCCTTCGCCGACCACATCGACAACCTTGTAGGTCTCGCCCACCTTGAAGGTGGTATTGTGGTTGGGCTGCTGTCCGTGTGCTTGCGCCATGGTGACGGGTGACCCGAAAGTTGCGCGATTGTGGTTCCTGTTGTTTTGCGTCGTTGAGGTCGAAGGTGTCTGGTGGTCAGGACAATGGCAGCGCAGACGCTAAATGCCCCTGGAGAGAAAGGAAGGAGAGGAAAATGGATCGCAAGCAAGCCGGGAAGTGAGGGTGTTTGTGGAGAGCAGGTTGGAATTCTGCCGCATGCTCTTGCTTGTTGCTAGCTAGAATGCCATGCGTGTGTCGTCGGTCAGATCTCACTTCCAAGCGAGTGGACCGTGAGCGAGCAGCAAGTTGCAGCAGCTGTCACGCATTGCTCGAGAAACAACACATGCGCGCGCCGCGCTGCCTCTCTAGCCGAATTCGGACAGTGCGCTTCGTCCTGCCCTTTGACAGCGTGTGTCGCTTGCGTCTGCATGGCGAAAATCCAGACTTTCCAAGAGAAAACAAAAATTCCAAATTCGGAATCAAGTTCAAGCCACGAGCTGGTCGGATTCACCGTTTGAGGCCAGCACATGGCATTCTTGCAGCTCCTCTCCGACTCTGATTAAGCCCTTGTAACACCGTGCTCTCGGTCGATCGATGGACTCCGACAAAGGTGTTGGTCAACAGTCGGACTTCTAGACACATGCTCTTCCGGTCTCAGGTGATCGCTCTTTCTCCCTGCGTCTAGACCCGCTGCTTAGAGTCCCTTGTCTGCGGTGCGTTGATGATCTATACGGGGAACATCACTGAATACACCTGACTGCACCCTTCCTTTGTTCTTCCAGATGCCGTACCAACCGTGAGAAAAGGAAAGGAAGACAGCCTCTCCCTGCCCCACTATCATTGTATGTTGTCTCCCTCGTTTCCCTAAGTCTGAGAAGAGTTCCAGATGCACTCTTGCCGGTTCGTCCCAGACGCAGCTGAGGGCACTGCTGAAAAGGCCACTCGCTTGACCAGCTCCGGTGTAACGTTTCTAAGACCTTTAGCGCCTCGTATTGCCTCAACAGTCCTTGCCATGGCCACAGACCGCGATCGAGCTCGAATCTCACAGGTGATCGGCGCTGATCGGTCAGATCAAGCAAGGTCCACCACAGCTATTCCGACTCGGGCAGTGCACGGCCTTGTTAAGATGGATGTCAATCTGATCAGATTCCAGCACTTTACACGTCAGGCGACACCTGCATCACTTGAGCATACCAGCAAGCGCACCGAGTCCTCCCGAGTTGCCCCCGCCGATGAGACCAGCAAGCATCGAGGGGTTCTTCATGGCAAGACCCATAGCCATCTGCGCAGCCTGGTTTACGGCGTCCTGCTTGCTGCCCTGAGCCTGTCCCTGTGCGTCCTTCTGGTCGAACAAGTCGGCAGCGTGGCTCATGGCGGCGCTCATGATCTTCTGCTGGAAGCCGCCGCCCTGCTGCTGCTGTCCACCGCCGCCGAGAACCGACTTGATGGCAGAGAGTCTATTGTGCACAACAGCAGAAGAAAAATGTGCGTTCCGAGTCAGTACGTCATCGTCGCGTTCGTTGAGCGCAAAAGCAAGACTCGAGTACTCACGCTGCAGCGTTTCCGATTTGGCTCGAGGAGTTGGCTCCGGGCTGGTTGTTGACCTGGTCGTGGTCCTGCATCAGCCTCTGCTCGTCAACATCCTGGTTACCGCCCTGGTTCTGGGCAAAGGAAGCGGCCTGCGAGAAGAGAGAGCTGTCGTGGTTGCCGGAGCTGAACTGCTGGGCGAGACCGGCGAGCGAACCAAAATCGAAGCCGCCACCTCCGCCACCGCCTTGGTGCTGCTGCTGCTGCTCGTTGTCGCCACGGTTCTCGTTGTTGCCGCCCTGGTTGTTAAGGAAGCCCTGGGCCATGTTGCCGAGCTGGTTGATGTCGAATCCGGACATTTTGGGCGTGGAAAAAGTTGTTGAAGAAGGAACAAGAGTGAGAATGACTGGTGAGAAGGTATGTGGTGGCAAGAAGCGGAAGCGGGTGTCGGTGTTGCTCTTTTAAGCGCTCCGTGAAAAAGACTCGAGAAGCTCTAATTGGTCCAACACTTGTCCTTCCTGCGGGAAACACACTCGACAGCTGTCTAAAGATGCGGTCTGCTGTGACGTTCGGCGTGCGTCTGGAATGCATCACACTGCGTCGGTTGGTTCGGCTCGCTTGACATGCCAAAATAGATTTGCTGCCTGCTTCCGTCTGCGTAGCCATGCGCACGGCCCATGACACGGTCACAATCCGTCAAGTCGACTCAGCCCCAAACCAACGTTTCGTTGGGGAACCCTTCCGAGCTACGCGGACATGGAATAGCTTCAGACTCGAGTACGGTATTCTTTATGGTTACCGTGCCTCGGACTGGAAGGAGCATTCAGAGCGCATGGACCACCTTGTTGGCAAGGAGCTCTCATCTTTTTCTTTCATTCCTCCACCTGTGTGATATTGAGAGGATCTCACAACCCGACTTCACGCGCAGACACCTCGACGCGTTGCGGAAAAAGTGTTGGTTGCTGAGACCAAAAAGTCGTTTGTAGAGGCGCCACTTAGCTCCACCGTCCGCAACACCACCCTCGGTCGGCTCTGTTCTCGTCCAGCATGGCCTCCGCAGACAACTCATAGCTTGCCTTATCTACCACAATGGCGCCTGTTGCTGGGCCCTCCACGGGCAGCTCGACCGAACACGCCGCCAAGACTACAGCGGCTAGGGTAGGCAGCAGATCCAGGACGAACAAGCACATAGATCAGGAACGCATCCTCGACCTCCTCCTCGGCGCATTTCTGGACGAGACCACACCATCCACCTCAGCTCGAGCCGCTCAAAAAGCCAGAGCGACACGAGTCATTGACAAAGACTCGTGGTCGCCTCCCGACGACGATGAGGTCTCTGCAGCGCTGCAAGGTCTGTCTCTCAAGCATAGCATCCACCTCGATTACGAGCTTGCCACAGCCATTCAGAGATGCCACTCGCAGCTTCTGATGTCTTGCGAGCGGTCAATACGCCTGTCAGACCAGGCACGCGAGGCGGAAAAGCGGCGAGGCCGCAACGTCAGCAACATGCCGGCCCCGCTTCTCCGCCCAGACAATGTTTCACACGCCATCCGCTTGCTACTTCGATTGTCCAAGCCAGCAGACGTGACGGCTCGCACAGCTGCCAATCTGATGCTCAACGCGACGCACTCGAGCCGTGCTCAGTACCTGACTCCAGAACAGCGGAAGCAGGCAGAGAGACGCGAGTGGCTCAATATCTTGGTCGACGAGCCTCTGGAAGGCGACGTCTGGGACGACGACGGCCAGGATCAGAACGGCTCCGACTTGTCCGACTGGAGCCTGGATTCTGACGACGAGCGGAAACGTAGGGTTGAGCAAGGCTACGATAGCGACAAGGAGCTCCGCAAACGAAGAGATCGGCTCACTGCCATTTCAACATCACTACAACCTTCGGCCTCATCGAAGCACGACTTTCGACAGCGCGATCAATGGTCACTGAATCGTCGGACACGACTGGAAGCATTAGACAGAGCAAAGGAGGATAGTGTGCGCGATTCAACTGTCCATTCTGCCGGTGCCACGAGAAAGCACACCGAAGCAGATGTTGTCAGGGAGAGCCTAGCTGCTTTGATGGAATTTCCGAGCGTGCTCTTCACACGACAACCCTCCGGTCAAGTGGCAATGACATCAGACGAACAATTCCCTGTGATCCGCATCTTGATGAAGCAAATTGCCTCCATCGCCGCCATCGCTACAACTCTCGCGTCTCTGCAGCGCTTCGTCGCAACGACAATATCGCAAAGTATCCACGCCGTGGATGCCCTTACTAGAACGCCGGCTGTGGAAGCGTTCGCCGAGCAGGTTCAGGCTCTGCTCGAGCGTCTACGGACAAGTCTCTCCAACATGGACTCTGACATCGGGAACGCTAGCATATCAGCCCAACCGGCCGCTATTCGATCCGACAGATATACGACCATGACACAATTGCTCGAGTTCGTGCAAAGAGAAGCGGCCACAGTGCTGCTCTTGGCGCCCCTGCTCAAGGAGATTGGCTTTATCTCTGATTCCGACGTCGACGTCGCAACTCCAATCTTACCACGAGCCTTCAGCGATCGAGCACTCATCGACGGCCTGCAAGCGCTTCTGGCCTTTGCACATCAACAAGACGAGGTGCTACACCGCGACATTGTACTTGCCGATCTGAGCACCTGCCTGCTCGCCGCGTGTCGACCTGCATGGAGATCCGTCTGCCTCTTGCTTCAAAGAGGCCTCAGCTTTGCCATTCGCCGCGACCACGATGCTCTCTTCGATGATCGCCTTGTGCAGCACATGATTCGCCACGATGCGTCCATGTCGACATCTGACAGCGCGTTTTGGACGTCTGGATATCTTGTCAATGGTACCAACGCCGACGCGATGGCTGACGTCGACCTCGATCGTGGCTACAGTTCGCCTGCATTTTTGCAATCTATCATGCGGGACGTGTTGACCACTGCAAAGGGAGTCGGCCTGCTTCGGAGCTTAGGTATTGACGCACTCGGAGAGGTTCAGCCGAGCCCGAACCTGGACCATGTTCTAGGCATGCAAGTCGCCACATCATCGTCGACGTCTGATCTGCTTCCAAGCCACGCCGAGCCCGGAGAGGACGGGCTGCAGAGTGCATTGGGAACGCAGGGCGTCGCCACCCTCATTGAGGCTCCACGCACCACTCCTGACAAAGCAAAAGCCAATTTGCGACAGCTTCTGTTCGCCCACAACGCCCGCTCCTGCGTCGGAGATGAGGCCGAAGAGCAGTCAGATGATGACCTGCCCCAAACGCCACTCTCGCGTCCGGACACTGATTTACACTGGAATTCAGAAAGCGCGGACCACCCCCTGCGTCTTTCACAGAAGCTGCTGGAGCCGATGCTCGGGCGATATCTTCGGGAGCATCTCTCGCCCATCTCTGCCATCGTGCGCAAACGATTGACCGAGGTGCTTTCGTCTGCCGTGACCGAGGGTGGCTACGCGCTCCAGTCGCACCTCGAGGCCTGTCACGGCTTGTTCTTCATGCAGCGAGGTGCCGAAATGACAAGCTGGCTGGACTCTCTCTTTTTCGATCTCGATCGACGCAACGGCACAGTTCGTGCCTTGAACCATTATCGACTCAACTCTGGCTTTGGCGATGCTCTCGAGGCGCACAGGAGCATCGACGCGGCTGCAGCATGGATCGACGTCAACCTTGTTCGCCTTCACACTGGCGACGATGACTCCGAGTCTGCCGCGGCTATCCGACAGAGAACGAGGCTGCGTCGCCTTGCCGACGTTCAGGTCAAATACGAGGTGCCTTGGCCACTCACCTTTGTGTTCCCTCAAAGTTGCATGCGCGTGTACCAGTCGATCTTCACCCTTCTACTGCAGGCACGATATGCACAGTGGAAGCTGTCGAGCACACTCAAACTCGCCAAGCCCGAGACCATGCACATGCGCAAGTTTTGGTCGCTTCGACGTCAGGCGCAATGGCTCGTCCGAACCTTGATCGGATACATTCAGGGTGAGGTTGTGTTGGAAGGGGCCCGGCTTCTCGATTCCGCTATGGAGGGTACAGACTCTATCGATAGCTCTATCCAGATTCATATCGAGGCGTTGGCGCGAATCGAGATGCTATGCTTCGACCGCGTGGAGCAGGCCAAGGTCAAGGAGCTTTTCAGCGCCGTATGGCGAATCGGGACCGAGGTCGTCCACAACTACGAGCGATTCATTGGAACAAGCAACTCAGAAGAAGATAGGCTTGCTCGCAGGAAACGGCGCGAAAGACGCAAGAAGCGTAGGGACAAGGCTAAGCGAGATGGCGCTCCTCTCGGCGCGATCGCCGAAGAGGAAGCGGAGGAAGAGGAAGAGGAGGAAGAGGAAGAGGAAGAAGACGATGATGAGCAGAACCATGCACGAAAGGACATTGATCGAGATGACGACGACGTCGGTCGGCTCTATGCTACATCCGGGAATGGAGACCCCACCACTGTTGGTCAGACGGAAGGGCTCGATACGACGTCGATAGACGCCTCGATGAGCGGAGATATCTCGGCAAGCTGGGTGGAGTCCGACGTGAACAGACGCGAACGCTTCCGTATCGAATGTGAACGCCAACGAAGAACCCTCGACCGGCTCGTCGAAGAGCTCAAGGTGAGCGTCGATGATCAGATCGGTCGCATCGCAGCAAGGACGGCTGCCCAAGCGCAAGACGCTACACAGGCCGACCGCGTTCTTCAGGAACACGACTACGCTCGCGCAAAGTGGCAGGGTCTACTCGATGCTCTGGCGTGGTCCGATATGCGCTACTGAGCTGAGCGAGAGGTACCTGTCAGCCTGTGATCTAATGAGCTCTCATCACCGTCGACTAGCCAGTTTTGCAAATATACCCATTTCGACATGCCACTCCGATTGTGTAGTATGACCCTTTGGACTGTGTGTCATCTTCGATGTGAAGTTAGAAGCAGGGGTGACAAAAGCGAAGATGTTACATCGTCTCATTGGTACAAGATGCAATTTCAGCCAGGGTCTCCGAAGCGCGTTCCGAGTCGGAGGCGATGCCAGCCAAAAAGTCATCAGTCAGAACGGCGCAGTTCACTAATGAAGACGCGCACGGCCGACGCAAAGGCGTGTGGAGAGAGAGTCGCGAACGGTTCGCATTCGGCTGAGTGACTCTGCAACGCTGCCTACGTCCTGATCGTGTCGACCTCCTCAAGCTCAACGAGCGTCTGTCGTCTGCGCGCAACACCACACCAACATACCGACGTGAAGCACTGTCTGTAGTAGCAACTCTGCGACAAAGCGATTGTCAGTCACTTTGACCGAGCGACAGCAGGCAACAACCCACGAAGAAGCACGGCGACCTTCCCACCATTTCAGCATCTTCGGCTTCACCGACTGGCTGATCCGACTCGCATCATCCCAGCCCCGACCACAGCCCCGGGTCTGCCGCAAGGTATCGAAAACTGCTGCCTCGGTAAAACACGAATCGAGTTCGGAACCATCGTCTCTGCGAAGAGCAGTCGCTATTGGGGCCGCGACCATCACCATCAACAAGTAGATCCGAATAGAACAATCATCGCCTCCCGGAACGCCACGCCGAGCTTTGATCCGATCGATTGACCACAAAACAGCATCCCAACGCAGCAACGACCTGACCTGTTGCGCCCTGGTTCAACAACGCATCAGAATTGACCCATCATGTCATGCACTCTGACCGCGTCTCATCCAACAGCAGGGCGATGATGACCGTCCAGCCACTCAGTTCGGCGACAGCCTCTCTCCTAGCCGGACCATCGAGCTCGAGACTTTCTGCGTCCCCGTCAAAGCAAGTCCGCACACAACAGCTTTCACGTCCACCGCCCAGCCCGACAAAGAAACGTAAACTTACATCGTCCCCCGCGGTCAAGAAGAGGCCAACAAGTACGTCAACAAGCGCAACTCGACGTGCTCCTCCACAAGGTATCTGCGCCTTCTGCCTGCAGACGGCGGATCGACCAAAAGGTGACACGCCCAAGTTGCTGATATCATGCTGCGAATGCGGCAGCAGTGGACATCCGTCTTGCCTCAAGTGGGGCCGCAACCCGACCAAAGTGCGCAAAGCATTGTCTTACGATTGGCGCTGCATCGAGTGCAAGAAGTGCGAGATCTGCCGCGACAAGGGCGATGATGTGAGTGTCTTTCCCGCAGCGCGTTTCGCCTGCATTGCATCTATGCGGCACGTCATTACTGTACTGTACATCTCCGCAGCAGACTTCATTTCGCCAGAGCGCCCTAACCAAGATACTGACTTCCTCTGCTGTCTTGCCCTTCTTCATGATTCGTGCAGGCCCAGCTCATGTTTTGCGACCGCTGCGACCGCGGCTGGCATCTCTATTGCTTGTCTCCTCCTCTATCGAAACCGCCCAAGGGCCAATGGCATTGCCCGACCTGCGAAACAGCAGACAGACATCAACAATGGCCGACGTCGACGCATGCGACACCTGCGCATTTCGATCGAATCTCGCAGTCAAGCCAGATAACGCGCGTCTCGAGTTCTGGTAGACAGAGCAAGCCTTCCAATCCTGACAGAAGCATCGACTCGCTCTTCGCATCACAGGCCTCGCTGCCGCAAACAACTAGTGCGCAGCTGGCAGCAAGCCCCAACTTTGCCGTCACGCTCAGAAATGGCTTCCTCAGCGCGGCGGGTTCCTTGCTCAATCTTGCTCCTGGTTCTCCCTGGTCGCCGCGCTCGTCGTCACAACAGGGCATCGTGCCGTCGACGTCGAAAGATTCTTCCAGGAAGGCGGCGGCTACCAGTGGGAGCAGCGCCAGAAGCAACAAGCGTGGCCGTCCAAGGAAGTCTGCTGGTGCATCACGGTCCAATCAAAGATCAGGCTCGACCGGGGCCGATGGTCATCCAAGCGGCGGCAGGAGTGCACGACTTGGAGATCAGGACGGCTCAGGCTCGTCTGACGGAGAGCACGCCTCGGAACACGGCATACACGATGGCGACTCTTCAAGGGGTTTCGTGGAAGACGACGATGACGACACAGCTGGAGACCGTGATGCCTCCAAGAGCAGCGAGGAAGAAGACCCGTTCGGTGGCGTTCTCGAAGCTTCTGATGCACTCACGCTGCCGTACAAGCCGACACCGCACGACAAGGAACGCTTCCAACGGGCGCAGAAAGCCGCTCAAGAAAAGCTGGGCGGGACCTTAGCCGACCCCTCCGCCACTCCAGGTAGTCGTGTGATCCGACGACCCGGGCTCACCTCTGTCGCGAGCTCGAGTTCGGCAGCGGCAGCCTCACCACGCTCTCAAAGCCTCGTTCCAGGCACCGTTTCATCAACCGGCCTTTCCGCCGAATCACCCGTCGGGCCTTCTCGTATCTCCCGCACACAGCTCGCTCCCCGACAATCGCCATCGGACGCGTCAACGCCGTCGCAGGTCGAGATCACCACCGCGGCTAGCAGCGCAGAGACCGGAACGGCGTCGCCAATCAAGTGCATTCGCTTCGGGGAGTTCGACATCGATACTTGGTACCAAGCGCCCTATCCGGAAGAGTACAGCATGGTACCCGACGGACGTCTGTGGATTTGCGAGTTCTGCCTCAAGTACATGAAGAGCCGATTCATGGCGCAACGACATCGACTCAAGTGCAAGATGCGACATCCGCCGGGCGACGAGATCTACCGAGATGGCAACATATGTGTTTACGAGGTTGACGGCAGGAAGAACAAAATCTACTGCCAGAACCTGTGCCTGCTCGCAAAGATGTTTCTCGACCACAAGACGCTCTACTACGACGTTGAGCCTTTCCTGTTCTACATTGTCACGGAGGGCGACAGTTCAGGAGACCATTTTGTGGGCTACTTCAGCAAGGAGAAGCGCAGCCCGATGAACTACAACGTGTCATGCATCATGACGCTGCCGGTGCGGCAGAGGAGGGGATGGGGCAACTTTCTGATCGACATCAGCTTCCTCCTGTCCAAGAAAGAAGGCCGGACCGGCTCGCCCGAAAAGCCGCTCAGCGACCTCGGCCTGCTCAGCTACCGCAATTACTGGACGCTAGCGGTCTTTTACTACCTGCGGATCGCACCAGATGAGGTAACCATGGACGACATCAGCCGGGCCACGGCCATGCAGCTAGAAGACATCTTCTATGTGCTGGCAGAGAAGGACATGATCGTGGTCTACGACGGCAAGAATGGAAACAGCCGGACTCCCGCAACGAGCAAGTATCGGGCAAGGGAAGGAAATGGCACGACGTCAGCTGCTGGTCTGGCCCTAGCTGGCGGTGGTCCTGCTTCCCTCGAGCCGCAACCGCGCAAGCGTGGAAGACCGCCCCTACAGCCCAGACCGGCGCCGGCTGCTGAGTTGTCATCGTATAAGGACAGGGACAAGAACGCGGCCGCTTCTCTGCCTCGCGACTACCGGATCCACTTTGACCGTGACTATGTGATCGCACATCTGAAGAACTACGAGTCGAAAGGATACCTCAAGGTGCGAGCCGACAAGCTGAAATGGACGCCGTTCCTGGTGTCTCGATCTTTCCTTCAGCCCATCGCAAGCCTGAGCAACGGGCACGGCGCAGGATCAAGTGCGACGCAGGCGAACGGAACGCCTGGTCCATCGGGGAGCGGAACATTTACGCCGACAGAGATGACCGCGAATCTGGGCTACTCGGTTCTCAACCAGGTGCAGAAGACGCCTGGTAGGCCAGAGGCTGGCAGCACGCGTGCTAGCCCCGCCGGGGCAGCGGCTCGACGCAATGTCGGGCGAGCCGACTCGATGGCGGCAAGTCCGGCGGCTACTGGCGCCAGCAGTGCTGCGCACGTATCGAGACACAACAGTCCAGGCCAAATTTCAATCGCAACGCCGACACCATCGCCTCCGAAGAAGCGGTACAGACCTGCTCCACCAGCTGGAAGTGCCCTGTACGCCGCTACTCTTGGCAACATGGCGAGCGGCGACAAAGCGTCGGGCCTGAGCGACATCCTTGCACCGAACCCACCGACGGCGTCTGTGCTACCTTCTGCATCCAGCATCGGCGTGGCAGACGCAGAGGCCGCAAGCGCGTGGGACGAAGACATGGACGCTGATGCAGATGGCGACTATGAAGCCGACGAGCATCTGCAAGACCCTGGTGCCGTGATTCCCAAACAGGAGCCGATGCTCACGGCTACGACCGAGATGGCGAGACTGCCGATCGATCCAGAACATCTTCGACGTGTGCTTGCAGCTAGCTCGAGCGCTTCGAACGGTCCGACGGGTCATGAATCGCGTCTGGCGCAACTTGCGATGGGGTTGTCGAGTCCGTGGCAGGCGCGTGGCAGCGGTGCAGCGACACCCAGCCAACACGATGCAGACTTCGACTTGGGCGACGAGGATGCCGACGGCAGTGACGAGGATGCGCCAGGAAGTGATGATCCTGCCCTGGAGCATATCTGAATCGACGTGGCCTCGTACGGCAACGTTGGCTGGGGATGATATGAAGCGCTGAAGTTGCTGTTCGACAGCATGCAGTGCGGCCACCACTCTGTAAAATTACTGCTTCACATGTACCAATACGAAGATCACCACTGTTTCTCTTTCGACGAATACGGTCAGCGTTGCAGAGCTTGGCGTCAGGCGTCAGGTCATGATACGATACGAGACCTGTCAGACCTCCAGGGACTTGATCGGCTTGAAAGAAAAAGGCCACAGCAGACAGTAAGCGAGAGACGCGCTTTTTTTGAAAGTTGAGTGATTGTTAAGCTGACGCCGTCGGCTTTGGCTAGGCAGCAAAATCCGGACCGCGCCTTTTCATTGTCCTAGCCATACTGTGCTGTGGTTTGCTGCGGTGTGCTGTGCTTCGTTCGGCTGCGAAGCTCGCAAGGACCCTTTTTTTCGAGGGACGGAGATTGACAGACGAGCGAGCCTGAGCGTCGATGGAAGGATTCGTGATTGTGCGTGAGCTGTTGGTTGCAGCGAT
This sequence comes from Pseudozyma hubeiensis SY62, assembly GCF_000403515.1. NCBI lineage: Eukaryota > Fungi > Basidiomycota > Ustilaginomycetes > Ustilaginales > Ustilaginaceae > Pseudozyma > Pseudozyma hubeiensis. The sequence goes on from NW_012133848.1 coordinate 233,091, forward strand.
AGCTCGGACGCACACACTTGAATCTCTTGTGCCCGCAGTACCTTCGGTGTCGCCATCACCATCACCATTCATCTCCGTCTTCACCATCTTGGCTGCTTGGACCGATCCTGCTGACCAAAGACAAGGATCATTTTCAAGCACGATTCCTCTGTCTTGCAGGAAGCCAACTCTACACCCCCTCGACGACTTTGTTCGTTTCATTCGGGTAGCATTGTCGGTCTTGCTCGTCCGTCGCGCGCCCGCATTCACGCTTCAGACTCCTTCGCAACTTCTCTCGACGGTCATCGGCGGTAGTTTGAGAGCTTTTCTCCATCTCGCTGAGCCTCGACCCCGTTGCGCGTATCGTGCCCGGTCTAATCTAGGTGCATCTCCGACTTCATTTTGCTGTGCAGATCATATCAAGAGGTTAGACTCGAGTGCAACCTGTGCTGCGACACCCTCCCTCGCCACTCTCTTGCATTGTCCGGCCCGGACTTCGGCTCTCTGCACATCGACAAGCTCGCACGCTCGAGCCACCTTCATATTCGTCGCCCCGTTGCATTTCTCTCGGCACACCTGCCCCAACGACCTTTCTTTGAGGACGCTGCGCTCATACAAAAAGCATCGACATCATGTTTGTGAGTATACATCACCGGTTCGCCTGTCCATCAAGCTCAGAACAGGCCCCGCCGACCACGCAGAACCCGCAGCCCCCTCCGTTCATACGTGCTGATCCAAATGCTTGTCTCTCCCGCACCGCTCGTATCGCACGACTTTTCTTCTTGCCAACAGTGGAGATTCGGATTCTCGTCGGTTTCGACGCTCGAAACACTCCTCGACAAGCCAAACGTTACGCTCGAAGATGTGCTTGACGAGGATGACTTGCTTCAGGAATGCAAGTCGCAGAATCAGAAGCTCATCAACTTTCTTCGACAACCTCGCATCGTCAAGAGATTGATGGATCATGTCGTCGGCACCGCGACCGTTGGAGGCACCGGAGGCAAAGACTGGGAGGAAAAGGTCAAATTCAAGTATCCCTACGTCGCTTCCGAGGTGCTCAGCTGCAGTGAAGTATGGCCCATCATCGACGCCATCTTTTCGGATCCAAAGGAGTACCTCGTGCCCTTCTGGAACGCTGTCTTGACACCAACCCCCTCACCTTCGCAAGCGCCCTTGCCTATGCACTCGCATCCTCTATTCGCCGAAAACGACGCCTCCTCCTCCACAGGCTCCTCGACGTCGACCTCGCCTTCCCCGCACCTCAGCGTCACCAACTTTTCCGATCCTTCCAACACGGCGTCAGTCAACTCTGGCAGCTCACGGCCTTCCTCCGACTCCGAATCGGATGCCGATGGCAGACTTCGCGCTACCAGCGCTCTCGAGAATGGACCGGGACGAGGGGTGCTGGCTGGCTATTGGGCCAAGGTCAACGGCGCATATCTCGAACGCAAACCTGCCGAAATGCTCGACTTTATCAAGGATCAGCCGCGCATTGTGGAGCGCTTTGTCGCGCATCTCGAAACGCCAGCCGTGGTCGATTTGCTATTCCGCATCATCCAGATGGAGGAGACCATGCGTACGCCCGTTCAGTCAACCGACATTATCGACTGGCTCTCATCCCAGGACTTGATATCCCGTACCGTCGATCTTCTCGCACCCAACTACTCTGTCGACATCCACAACACCGTCTCTGAGCTGCTCAAGGCCATCATCGCCCTTTCTGCACCTTCGCCCGCCGCCCTCAATCAGGGCCAGGGTCAAGAGATGGGCGGAGCTCTCGGAGAGGCGCAGGAGAATACCGCTGGCATCAACAACCGCCTCGTGCGAGAACTCGCCAGCGAGCCCATTGTGCGCAAAATGGTTGGCTACATGCTCGACTCGCAGATGCCGAGACACTTACACCGTCGTCTCACAGATGTGGCGGATGAGCAACTCTCGCAGCTCTCTTTGCAAGACTTGCGAAAGCCATCTCAAAGGCGCGATGCTTCGCTATCGACACTCGAGGAAGGTGTCGCATCTTCCTCCGCAGTTGAGGACGATGACGATGACGATGAGTCCTTTGCACGACCTCTCAATCCCCGCGAGTTCCCCGCCTCCGAGTCTCGCTCGCCCGGACAACACGATCACCGTGGCTCGACAGCGACTGTGCGCCCCGAAAACCTATTTCCACCCGTGTCGGCACCCACTGTACCTATCACATCCGAGACCTGCAGTTCGACACTGGTCACATGCATCGGAGTCTTCATCGAGCTGATCCGCAAGAACAACAGCGACTATTTCGAGCAGCATCTGCTCCGCACCTTGCACAACCACCTCGTCAAGCGGCAGAGCGAGTTGACGGAGAAGCGTCTGCAGAAGAGGGAAGAGGAAGAGGCTGCCACTTCAAAAGCAGCTCAGCAAGAAGGCGAAACGGTTGACCCGACGCACACAGACGACACCGATGATCCAGAAACGGCTCAAAAAGCGATGGATGGGCTGGACGAAGAGGAAGAGGACGTACAAGGCATGGAGGAGGCCATGGCCGAGATCGTCGACAAGATGGGCCTGGTGCATCTCGGCCCCATGCTTCGTGTCTTGTCCGAGCGACTTTCAGACTTTCAGCAGCTCGTCAAGGAACCGCGCGAGCGCGACGTCACCATTCCGACCTCCGTTGGCGATGTGGCCCCGCTTACATTCGAGAGGTATCGAATCACTGAGCTTTATGCCGAGCTGCTTCACTGCTCCAACATGGCGCTGCTGAACCGCGCGCCTGGCGAGGGTCCGTGCTACTCTGATGACGGCGTACTGACTGGCGGCCTTGAAGGGCTACAGACGCTCGCACGGACCCTGCAGGGAGGCGATGGCCCAGAGGTAGGAGATACTTCTGTGGGTACTGACATGGCAGCTCCGCAGAGCCCTCACGAACAAGGCACGGCGATCAGCACTGTGGCAGCAACAGCTGTAAACGAAAATGACGCAAATGACCAAAACGCAGCCCACGCTTCAGGCCACAGTCGTGACCAATCGAGCACGGGAGCATCCACCGATTCAACGGACGAAGCGGACGATGAGGCCCTTCTGAACGAGGTTGCGCTCGGCGACAAGCCTATCGCGACAGCCGAGGCCGGTCACAGCAGTGTCGAGACATCTGCTGATGCGTCGTCGAAGGCGTCCAACAGGAAAAGCCCGCGCATCACGTCGAGCGCCTCTCTCGAGGAGGGCAGAGGCGATGCCGCTTCGGTCCACACTGCCCTCTCCGGACTTTCTCTCGCCGAATTGACGTCGCCCAGACGGTCGGGTCCGCCCAGTCCCATCGATGAGGCAAAGGACTATGTCATCGGTGACATGCTCAAGAGGAAGTTCCTCGAATGCGGCATTCTTCCATCGCTGCTCGATTTGTTCTTCGACTACCCCTGGAACAATTTTCTTCACAACGTTGTTTATGACATCCTGCAGCAATGCTTCAATGGACGCATGGACGTCGGCCTCAATAGGAAGCTTACCGTCGCAGTGTTCGATCAGGGACACCTTACTTCCCGCATCGTGGAAGGACGCAAGCGAAATGAAGACTCGGTGGCAGGTCCCCGCCGAATCCGACTTGGTTACATGGGCCACATGAACCTCATCGCTGAGGAGACCGTCAAGCTGCTGGAGCGCTATCCGCTCGAGGTCGCGCGTCCCGTCGAGGCGTTTACCGAGCGCGAAGAATGGCGCCAGGTGGTCTCGGAGACGCTGGAGGAGATTCGAGAGAAGGAAGGAGGTCCGCTCGCGTTCAATCGTGGTCACGACGGCATGTCCATGTCCTTCGGTTCTGGTGCAGATGATGACGACGATGATGGAGGCATCGGCGGTGCTGGAAGCAGCTCCTTTGCCAGCTATCTATCATCGCAAATTGGCGGAGCGGCCGGTTCGGACGATGACGACAGCGACGACGAGGCTTCGTGGCTGTCGAGCGAGATGAAGCGAGGCGGCAAGGAGGGCAGCGGCTTCGACGACGCGTTCACACCAAGGCAAGGGTCTGGTGGCGGTGGAGGCGAGCTCGGCGACGACGACGAGGATGACGATTGGGGGCCGTTCGCGGACCCCAGCGACGCCAATGCTGGCGGCGCCACCCAGAGCTTCGACTTTACTTCGTCTGGCGCAGCTGCGGACGGTGCTGCCAGCAACTCAAATCCCTTCGCCGAGAATCTAACTCCTGCTGACTGGTCGGCACAATTTAGAAGGGAATTTGAAGAAAGCGGCCCTCGACACGGTAACGAAATGGATGAGGACGATGAGGAAGACGACGAAGAGGAGGAGAGCGGCGCTACTCATACCGCCGCGGTCAGCATTCCATCCAAGCCTGTCGCCGACAGCGCCGAGCAAACATCGGCACTGAGCTCAAGTCCCTTCTCGCCGCCGAAGGGGATCGACGCTGCTTCGCTCGGCTCTGACGTCGTGAGCAAAGCACACGCCCGTCGCCCCTCACTCGGCCAGCTGGAAGCCGCCGAACTGGGCAGTGGCGATCAAACTTCGCTTAACCGTCGTCGAGGCTCGCTCGGGTCTGCAGGTCCCGAGATCGCAGAAGTGACAGATGCAGAGGATCCACTGGGACCTGGCATGCCGACGACGGTGTCGCAGACTGAAGAGGGGAAGCTTCAGCGAACCCTGGCAGACGGAACAACGGTTGTGGTGCCGTTGGATGAGGTGGCGCTGGGCGCTGGCGAGGCTGGATCTCCTCCCAAGGGCAGCGCTTCGTAGTAGCTGGCCGACATGTTGTCGCGAACAAAAGGGGTTCGATGATACGCTGTGCTTCTTGAGAGGCAGCATCGTATTACGAATCAACTCCAGTAATCTCATAGACATATGACCATCTCATTACCCCGTGCGTCTCTGACACTGACTGAGACTTTGCTGTGAATGTCGGGATTGTGGAGCTCGAGTCGAGATTGAGGCTGTCACGAAGAGGCTTTGTGCTCGAGCCCGGGGTCTTGAATACATGCTCTCGGTCGAGTGCTCACTGTTTTGCCTCAGATCTCTCATCGAGCTGTGCCGTCAGCGTGACCTGTGATCTCGAATGCGATCCCAGCTGTCACATCAGCACAACCTCTTTGCACATCCGGGAGGCTTTCGTTGAGTGCAATACGTTTCACCAGCTCTCACTCTACAATCGAGCTTCCTGTCGAGCGCCTAGTATCCGACGCTGACGAGGTAATCACCGAGACCCTCAGCGACCTTGTTAGCTTCGCCGGGGACGATAGGTGCCACGTAAACGCATACCAACACGGCCTGGTTGGTCTTGACTGCTACCAATCCGTCACCCTGAGATCAGAAAGCAAGATGCAATGTCAGCGACAAACTCGCTCGGAAGCGTGGATGAGTGAGGGGTGGAAGGACATACAGCTTGCTTTCCGTAGATGGTCCTTGGTGTGACGCCCAATGTGAAGAACTTTTTGCCGTTCGCACGGACGCCTCCAGCTTGTAGACCGGAGGGATCGTCGAAACCTGCGATTATTGCTTTTTGCTCTTCGGAGGAGACCTGAGGATGGTGAGCGGAGCGAGGGAGAAGGAATGCTGTCAGTCAATCAGCTGCATGCCCATCAGCTTGAAGCAAGGAAGCGACTCCATCGTCATCAACCGGCGTCACTTGCGAATCATGCCGCTGCGAATGAGTGTAACGTAGCCATCTCCAGATCTATAGGACGGATCCACTGGCAGAAGCTCCGTCGCCTTGTGACTCAGCCCGTGTCGTATGCGGTCTGTAGCGCTTCCCTGCCGGATGGAGAACACACTCACATTGAAATCGGAGCTCGTCGCCCAAACACCACCTTTGAGACCGATGATGGCGGCTTGGGTGATCTTGCCCGTGCCAACGAGGTTGGTGTCTACGTAACCTTGCCAAGACATTGCGATTGAGGGATGATTGTTCGAAGGATGTTGGAAGGGGAGAGTGAGCCCGATGCGTGCAGGTTGGTTCGAGGTGTTGGTTTTGGAAGACCGAATGAGCAATCAGGGGTGTGAGCGTGTGTGCTGGGAGTGACGTTTGCTTTGTCGGGCGAAAACGCAGGCAGCTGGTCCAAGCGTCGTTTGCTGCAAAGCTAGCTAGCACGCCAAGGCTGACATCCCTTTCGCCAGGCTGTGCGTCGATTTGTGTGTGTTTTCAACACAACCAAGTGGAGGATGCTCACTACAACGACGCGTTTTGGCTCGATCAAGTTTGCCCGTCCGTACGCCAATTCTACGCAAGGTACACAGGTGAGGGTTCTTCCGGGATCTTTCCGTTGTCTTGCGCATGGATCGGCTTGGCTGTAGATTTTCAGATCTACAGTACTCAGATATCAATCTCTTGATCAGCCAAAACCCGCGAAGGAATCTTTGGACCAGCACATGTTTCCTTCCTTCCAAGTTGCTCTACGTACCATCACAACCAAATCACTCCCATCAACACCATTTTCGATACTGGACAAAATGGCTCGCACTTTCTTCGTCGGCGGTAACTGGAAGATGAACGGCTCGCTCGAGTCGACAAAGTCTCTCACCCAGACTTTGACACAGGCCAAGCTCGACTCGAATGTCGGTGAGTATCGCTATTCTGCCATGTCCATGCCCAAGCCGAAGCTTTTGGCTGACTCTCATATCCTTGTATTTGTCGATATGCGTTCTTGTTGTTGTCCATGCAGAGGTGGTCGTTGCACCCCCAGCCCTCCACCTCCTGACCGTGCAGGAGCAGCTCAAAGGCTCCTCCGTCTCGGTCTCGGCTCAAAACGCCTTCCACAAGGCCAGCGGTGCCTTCACCGGCGAGGTTTCCGTCTCGATGCTCAAAGACGCCTCCATCCCTTGGGTCATCCTCGGTCACTCTGAACGTCGCACCCTCTTCCACGAATCCGACGCCAACGTCGCCGAAAAGACCGCCGCCGCTCTCGCCGAGAACCTCTCCGTCATCCTCTGCATCGGCGAGACGCTCGAACAGCGTGAAGCCAACGAGACCGTCAACGTTGTCGTTCGTCAACTCAACGCCGTTGCCGATCAGGTCAAGGACTGGTCCAAGATCGTCGTCGCCTACGAACCCGTCTGGGCCATCGGTACCGGTAAGGTGGCCACCTCGGAACAGGCCCAGGAGGTCCACGCCGCTATCCGCAAGTGGGCCAGCGAGAAGCTCGGCAAGGACACCGCCGACAAGCTCAGAATCATCTACGGCGGCTCCGTCGCCGGAAAGAACTGCAAGGAGCTCGCCCAGCAGCCTGACATTGACGGTTTCTTGGTCGGAGGCGCCAGTCTCAAGCCTGAGTTCGTTGATATCGTCAACGCGAACGCTTGACTAGCTAACCAGTCGGCTAGGATCTGATGTCCCGACATGCGATACGAGACGAGGCAGATTCTAGGCTCAAACCGGCTGACGTTAAATGTAACCTGCAACACGACATGCACATCGAATGATCAGTTTTGCTTTGCAACAGAGCAAGCCTTCAGGCGTGGAAAACTTGAGAGAATTGTGCTTTCTGGTCTCAGTGAGGAAGTGTTCGATGGCTAGCGTAGTCCAAGGAAAGACCACACCTCGCAACCGCTCACACTGAAACACACACTGGTGAAATCGACCGAGACGATGCATTGCATTGCAGCATTCTATCGTCCTTTTTTCTTTCCAAAGGGAGCGAGCGCACTACACCCTCTCGATGACGATGGCGATACCCTGACCTCCACCGATGCAAGCTGCGCCGAGTGCGTACTTCTTGTCCAGCCTGATCAGATTGTGAGTAAGGTTGGCCATGATCCTCGCGCCACTAGCGCCCAACGGGTGACCGAGGGCGATCGCTCCACCGAACACGTTCGTCTTTTCGCTGGGCAGCTCCAGCTCCTTCTGCACCGACAAGAACTGGGCGGCGAAGGCTTCGTTGACCTCGATGAGGTCCATATCCGACACCTTGAGTCCGGCACGGCTGAGAGCAATCTTGGATGCTTCAACAGGACCGATACCCATGATGCTGGGTTCGCAGGCGGTGACGCCGTACGACAGGATACGAGCCAGCGGTTTGAGGCCAAACTTCTTGACCGCTTCTTCCGAGGCGACGACGTTGGCAGCGGCACCATCGCAGATGCCGCTGGCGTTGCCGGCGGATACGGTGCCTTCCTTCTTGAACACGCTGGGGAGTTTTCCGAGGCTTTCGACCGTTGTCTTGGCACGCGGATGTTCGTCGACGTCGAAGGTCTCGGTTGATTTCTTCGACTTGATCTCGACGGGGACGATTTCGTCCTTGAAGGCGCCCTCGGAAAGAGCCTTCTGGTATCGCTGTTGGGTCTGCAATGCGTACTCGTCACACTGCTGTCTGGTGATGCCGTACTTGGCAGCCAGGTTTTCGGCCGTGATACCCATCGGTGTAGGTGTCGGAACCTGATCCGTCAGCGCAGCAGCCAGCGAATCGACCAGCTTGAGATCTTGACCGTACCGGGTGTTTCCAAACCTCACTCCAGACAGCGTATAAGGTGCCTGTGACATGCTCTCCGTACCACCCGTCAGCACCACGTCCGAGTCACCGACGCGGATCTCGTGAACAGCATTAATGATGCTCTGGAATCCGGATCCGCACAACCTGTTGACCGTCAATGCAGGTACGGTGACGGGAAGACCAGCGTGGTGGCCGACGTGACGGGCCAGGTAGGCTGCCGTGTTGTCGCTCGCGTGGACATTGCCAAAGATGGTAGCATCGACCTTGGTAGAAGAGGGAAGTTCGGCAAGGGCAGCTTTGGATGCAAGACCGCCGAGTTGAGATGCGGTAAACCCGGAGAGTTTTCCGCCGAACGCACCGAAGGGGGTTCGCTTGGCGGCGACGATGAATGCTTGACTAGCCATTTTTATAAGACTCAAAGCGGGAGGGATGGTGGGGTCTTGTTGTTGTTGTTTATGGTGGTGGAGGAGGGAGAAGATGACGACGAGAACAACACTCAGTCTTACCGGAAGCAGCAGGAAGAAAGTCCGCCTGAGCCAAAACGGGGTCTCGGATGCCTTTTGTTCCAATCTCGACAGAGTGTGGAGAGTGCTGCGCGCGGCTCAGTTACACCATGCAGGCTGCCAGCTTTCACACTTTCTCTGAAAATCCGGTCCGATCGGGTTGCCGAGCGAAGGGCCAACTTCCCATTAAGCCCCGCCGCTCTAACAATTCACCTCATCAAACGGCGCCCGTCGCTCTGTCAACATCATCGCCAAGTACAACTACACACAAACCTCGCACCGAGTCCGTTTGATCCAGGCTGCAAATCCGCAGCGGCCCTTACGAGTATGATTACAGACCAATGCAGAAAAACAATGCTAACACGATGCGATGCGACAACAGATACAGAGGGATTACACGTATGGGGTGGGGAACAACTTCGAGTATGCGACTCCGCACGGTGCGGAGAGTGAGAGCGTGACACCAGTACCTTGAGGAAATGAGTGAGAGACTGAAACTGAACTTGAGATACTTGACGCTGTGCGAGAATTGAGCGTGGAGAAGAGATTGTGACCAGTCGAGTATGGTTTGGTGGTAGTACAGGTTGCTGCTAACTGATTGGAGAAGAAACGCTCGGAACAAAGAATGGGGGACGGAACAAGAGAGGAAAGAGAACGTTCGCGGATTGCCCCTCGTCATGGCAAGAAGGCAGCAGACGATGGGAGAACGCTGGGAGTCGGGTCCGCCAACGTCAGGCGAGGACCCGTGACGCAAGCTGCAAAGGCACGATCGTGACAGAGAGAAAGGATTGGACCAGGAGTAGGAAGACGAGAATACGGACAACACCTCTTCGGCTTCATCCATCGGTGGATTCAAACCTTAGACTCCCTGAGAAACCTCGACGCGACGCCAGCGACTTCTTGTTCTCAAACGTCATGCCCGCGTCGAGGCTGTGAGCACCGTGAGCATCGGCTTGGGTTCGCGAAGCAGAGTGATCCATGTCGACGGCTGCACCGGCCGTAGGTGTCTGTGCCATATTGATCCAAGGCGAGATCGACCATCCGTCGCTGCTAGCCCCGGTTCCAGACATGACGTTACTTAGGCCAAGCGCGCCCGGAGTAACACCAAGAGGCTTGGACATGTTCGACATATCCGAATGGCGAAAGTCGGGGAGCGACAATTGACCGTGAATGTCGGGCGCCGACGACATCCACGAAGCGGCGTTGTCCACGCTGGGTTTTTGAGAGGCGTGAGAATCGGCATGCGCTTGAGGAAGAGAGTGGATGCTCTCCAGGCAGCTTGCCATGACTTCGTCCGAGCTGAGGGCGGTTTTGGACGTGTTTGAACTGCCCTGGTCAACAGCTGAGGAAGGAATTGGTGCCATGGTCCTCGAAGGGATAGCCGCGGATTCGATCGGCGGTGACGGCGAGATAGTCGTAGCAGAGCCGAAAGGCTTTCCGGAGTCGGAGACACGTTGAACCTTGCCTGGTGCGCTGCTTTCCGGCTCCGATTGCTCAGATGGCAACGTCACTTCAGTCTGCCCGCTCCCGGGACGCGAAAAGTTGGATCTCGCGTCAGGGGTGCTAAGCAGCGAGCTCGTCCGTCGCAACAAAGACGGCGAATGGGAGCCCGTACGGCTGTTGTCGTCGGGTCGCGCCATGGTGACATCGTCGACACCATCATGATGAGGAGCAGCGAGACCGCCACCAAAGGATGACTCCGCGCCGGGCAAGGGAGACACAGTCGAGAACGGCATGCGATGAGTGGCACCGGGGGCAACAGTAGTCCCGAATGGCGCGTGCATGGCCGGAATTGGTTGTTGTGACGATGTCGACCACGGTGCAGCAGCGTGACCGAAAGCGAGGTGAGGCAGCGCCAGAGCCGTGACGCTTTGCGAGCGATTGCGGTGGCGATTGAGAGGGGCAAAGTGGTCGACGCCGAGATCGATGGACGCACGCTGGGGCAGAGGATGTGACGACTGGGTGGAAGGTACTGCCTGGTGTATCATGGCAATCTGTTCGGCCAGAGTCTGATTCTCGGCCCGCATCCGAGCGAGCGCCTCTCGCAGAAAGTGGCTTTCCTCCTCTTGGCTCTGAGACCGACGGTGGAGCTCAGCGAGCTGCACCTCGAGCTGCATGGTGTACTCCTCTTTACGCTCGCGAAGTCGTCGCTGTGCATTGCGATTCTGCTCTTTGCGACGTGCGATCTGACGTAGACGCTCGGCATCGTGCTCGTCGTCCGTGTGTTTGATGGGAGGCCTCATAATCAGCGGCATGAAGGCAGGCGGAATTGACGGTATGGTGGCAGCAGAGCCGTTCGGGTGGTGATTGATTGGAAAGAGTTTGGCGAGCGAAAGACGTCGCGGGGTGGATGATCGCGTGCAAAAGACGACGGGGCTTACGGTCAATGCTGATTTGAAGAGCCGAGAAGAGGCGCCATGAATCGGAAGGAGCGGTGTAGACAAGTACGTTGATAAGACGTTCTCGTGAGGAGCTTGGCAGCGGTGGCAAGCGCGACGAAAAGACGGTTGTGGGTCGGTGGTCGTACTTGTTGCTACGAATGGAAGACAAGAGGCAAGCCGCAGAAGGTGACGGCGAGCGGGTAGAAAAGTGGAGAGAGGGAATGTCGAGGCTCGCAGGACTGGTCGACTTGTCAAACAGGTTGGTTCGGTCGAAAGCGCTGTTGTGAGGAGGCAGAAGGCTGGTGAGACGCCGCTGGATGGGCTATCGTCGCTTGTTCCGCGTTGTCGGCGCTGCCGTCGCAGAGAGACAGAACTCGATCGTGGAGACCCTAGCAGCAGGCGAGTGAGAGGTGAAGGAGCACTGGTCGGAACGCAGCAGGCAACCTTCCGCAGGCGGTGGCGTGCAAACGTAGAGCTGAGAAGTCGAAGTCGCGTCCGTGACCAGCGAAACTGTGACGTACCTGTCTGTGACGAGGAGGAAAGTTTCGGAGGATCAGGGAGCTGAAAGGGAGCGACAAGGCGAAGTGGCAGGCGGTGAGGGAGAAGGAGAGGTTTCGAGGAGGAAGGCGAGGGCAGCGAAGAAGACGCGGAGACGGAAGAGGCTATCGAGCGACCCCCGAACGTGGACACTGTCGGCAGCCGACGTCTTTTGAGAAGCGACGAGCAATCGGGTCTCTGCGGTCGAAGTGCAGCAGCGAAAGCGGATCCAGCTAGAGGGAAAGGGTCGGCACAAAGAGCGAGAAAGAAGGACGGACCGAAGAGGCGGGATAGGAAGAGGTCGGAGTAGGCTCAACGAAACAGACTCTTACGGTTGAACCAAAACGTGAACCCTAGCCAACACGAAATTCGCAGCAGGAGGACGACGAGGCTCTACTCTGTTTAGAACGCCGTAGGGTGCAGGTTCCTCACCTCTGGCATCCGAACTTCGGATCTTCTGTTCTCGTGTCTGCTAGTTCGTGTCGATGCGGCGAAATCATTGGTGGCGTGTCGGGTAGAATCCGTTGAGTGGCAAAAGCCTCTTGCAAAGCGTGAGAGCGTGCACGCCACACGGGCTCAGACGTCGACGCTTCGTTATTTTGGGGGGACCGACACAGATCAAGAGCAGCAGGCGATCTTGGAGAGACGGGTCACGGAACGGAGACCACAGAGGAAGACAGGGGCCGTACCCGAGAAGGAGCTTACAGTGAAGGTGGGCGGAGAAGGACAATGACGAGATGGCCAGAATTTTTTTTCTTATGTCTTTAAGCAGTATTATTAATATAGTATCGACACATCTGTACTCTGCTCTGGCATCTGTCTACGGGTACAGTTGTACAGTACCTACTTGAGAGGTCCTGAGGATGGTCGGATCGGCCGTGAAGATGCTACGCAAGCCAGGGCTTGAGCAGCAAACCGACAGGCAGCTTGACCCTGGTGACCAGAAGAGCGGTTCACATGTCGGTCCCTGCTTGCAAAGTTTATCTTTATATTCATGATAATCTTATTTCCTGGTGTTGTCTCGCTAAATTTCACCGATCGCGCCGGGAAGCTGCACTGTACGGCGAGAGAAGGGCTCTGCCGTCATTTTGTCGAATGGAAGTTTTCGATTAGCGTATTTGGCTAAACAAAGCTCGAGTCGTGGCAGCCATCCGTAGGCCCGTCGATGACCTTGGCAGATGGATGTCGTGCCTACATTGTTGTCATTTCATTGACAAGATATGATCGGATGACTGGCAAGATCACGGATGCAGAATTGCTCGAACAGACAGTCCGACAACGTGCTGCAGTCTGATCTCGGAGTGGAAGCAAGTTTCTGGCTCCGCTGCGCAAACGAGGCACACGAACGCGCACAAACAACTTGAGCATAGCATCGTGCAGTTCGTCTGTCGTTTGTCGGAGGCAAATACCAAACAGCGTGGCGGTGCGTCTACAAGAGCGGATAGGCTCGCACTGAGCCCGTGGTCGCTAAACATGGCTCCATCGTGTCACGGGGGGGGG